>NW_026865698.1:0-246372 GCF_026571515.1 Ruditapes philippinarum
GGGCTTTAGGCCTTTTCATGTGCAAAGAAGACCCTCTCTAGTTGTACAAAATCGAATTTGCATTGGAATTGGTCAAATGGCTTTTTGAACGGTAAGCTCGTAAAATTGATGTTTTTTTCCGAAATTTATATACAGAAAAAGCAAATCGCTGGCAAGTGACCTAGCCATGCGGAGATCTCATGGACGTGTTCCTTGGGTTAGGGCTTTAAGCCTTATCATGTGCAAAGAAGACCCCCTCAAGTTGTACAAAATCAAATTTGCAACGGAATTGATCAAATGGTTTTTGAATGGTAGACTCGTGAATATGATGTTTCTTCCCGAAATTTAACATAGAGAAAGAACAAATCGCCGGTGCAAAAAATGACCAAGCCATGCGGAAATCTCCTGGACATATTACTTGGGTTAGGGCTTTAGGCCTTTTCATGTGCAAAGAAGACCCTCTCTAGTTGTACAAAATCGAATTTGCATTGGAATTGGTCAAATGGCTTTTGAACGGTAAGCTCGTAAAATTGATGTTTTTTTCCGAAATTTATATACAGAAAAAGGAAATCGCTGGCAAGTGACCTAGCCATGCGGAGATCTCATGGACGTGTTCCTTGGGTTAGGGCTTTAAGCCTTATCATGTGCAAAGAAGACCCCCTCAAGTTGTACAAAATCAAATTTGCAACGGAATTGATCAAATGGTTTTTGAATGGTAGGCTCGTGAATATGATGTTTCTTCCCGAAATTTACATACAGAAAGAACAAATCGCCGGTGCAAAAAATGACCGAGCCATGCGGAAATCTCCTGGACATATTACTTGGGTTAGGGCTTTAGGCCTTTTCATGTGCAAATTAGACCCACTCTAGTTGTACAAAATCGAATTTGCATTGGAATTGGTCAAATGGCTTTTGAACGGTAAGCTCGTAAAATTGATGTTTTTTTTCCGAAATTTATATACAGAAAAAGCAAATCGCTGGCAAGTGACCTAGCCATGCGGAGATCTCATGGACGTGTTCCTTGGGTTAGGGCTTTAAGGCTTATCATGTGCAAAGAAGACCCTCTCTAGTTGTACAAAATCGAATTTGCATTGGAATTGGTCAAATGGCTTTTGAATGGTAAGCTCGTAAAATTGATGTTTTTTTCCGAAATTTATATACAAAAAAAGCAAATCGCTGGCAAGTGACCTAGCCATGCGGAGATCTCATGGACGTGTTCCTTGGGTTAGGGCTTTAAGCCTTATCATGTGCAAAGAAGACCCCCTCAAGTTGTACAAAATCAAATTTGCAACGGAATTGATCAAATGGTTTTTTGAATGGTCGACTCGTGAATGTGATGTTTCTTCCCGAATTTTACAAAGAGAAAGAACAAATCGCCGGTGCAAAAAAATGACCAAGCCATGCGGAAATCTCCTGGACTTATTACTTGGGTTAGGGCTTTAGGCCTTTTCATGTGCAAAGAAGACCCTCTCTAGTTGTACAAAATCGAATTTGCATTGGATTTGGTCAAATGGCTTTTGAACGGTAAGCTCGTAAAATTGATGTTTTTTTCCGAAATTTATATACAGAAAAAGCAAATCGCTGGCAAGTGACCTAGCCATGCGGAGATCTCATGGACGTGTTCCTTGGGTTAGGGCTTTAAGCCTTATCATGTGCAAAGAAGACCCCCTCAAGTTGTACAAAATCAAATTTGCAACGGAATTGATCAAATGGTTTTTGAATGGTCGACTCGTGAATGTGATGTTTCTTCCCGCATTTTACAAAGAGAAAGAACAAATCGCCGGTGCAAAAAATGACCAAGCCATGCGGAAATCTCCTGGACTTATTACTTGGGTTAGGGCTTTAGGCCTTTTCATGTGCAAAGAAGACCCTCTCTAGTTGTACAAAATCGAATTTGCATTGGAATTGGTCAAATGGCTTTTGAACGGTAAGCTCGTAAAATTGATGTTTTTTTCCGAAATTTATATACAGAAAAAGCAAATCGCTGGCAAGTGACCTAGCCATGCGGAGATCTCATGGACGTGTTCCTTGGGTTAGGGCTTTAAGCCTTATCATGTGGAAAGAAGACCCCCTCAAGTTGTACAAAATCAAATTTGCAACGGAATTGATCAAATGGTTTTTGAATGGTAGACTCGTGAATATGATGTTTCTTCCCGAAATTAACATAGAGAAAGAACAAATCGCCGGTGCAAAAAATGACCAAGCCATGCGGAAATCTCCCGGACATATTACTTGGGTTAGGGCTTTAGGCCTTTTCATGTGCAAAGAAGACCCTCTCTAGTTGTACAAAATCGAATTTGCATTGGAATTGGTCAAATGGCTTTCGAACGGTAAGCTCGTAAAATTGATGTTTTTTGCCGAAATTTATATACAGAAAAAGGAAATCGCTGGCAAGTGACCTAGCCATGCGGAGATCTCATGGACGTGTTCCTTGGGTTAGGGCTTTAAGCCTTATCATGTGCAAAGAAGACCCCCTCAAGTTGTACAAAATCAAATTTGCAACGGAATTGATCAAATGGTTTTTGAATGGTAGACTCGTGAATATGATGTTTCTTCCCGAAATTTACATAGAGAAAGAACAAATCGCCGGTGCAAAAAATGACCAAGCCATGCGGAAATCTCCTGGACATATTACTTGGGTTAGGGCTTTAGGCCTTTTCATGTGCAAAGAAGACCCTCTCTAGTTGTACAAAATCGAATTTGCATTGGAATTGGTCAAATGGCTTTTGAACGGTAAGCTCGTAAAATTGATGTTTTTTTTTCCGAAATTTATATACAGAAAAATAAAATCGCTGGCAAGTGAC
The DNA here is from genome assembly GCF_026571515.1 of Ruditapes philippinarum. Taxonomy (NCBI): domain Eukaryota; kingdom Metazoa; phylum Mollusca; class Bivalvia; order Venerida; family Veneridae; genus Ruditapes; species Ruditapes philippinarum. The sequence continues at coordinate 2,784 of NW_026865698.1, forward strand.
CTAGCCATGCGGACATCTCATGGACGTGTTTCTTGGGTTAGGGCTTTAAGGCTTATCATGTGCAAAGAAGACCCTCTCTAGTTGTACAAAATCGAATTTGCATTGGAATTGGTCAAATGGCTTTTGAACGGTAAGCTCGTAAAATTGATGTTTTTTCCAAAATTTACATAGAGAAAGAACAAATCTCCGGTGCAAAAAATGACCAAGCCACGCGGAAATCTCCTGGACATATTACTTGGGTTAGGGCTTTAGGCATTTTCATGTGCAAAGAAGACCCTCTCTAGTTGTACAAAATCGAATTTGCATTGGAATTGGTCAAATGGCTTTTGAACGGTAAGCTCGTTAAATTGATGTTTTTTTTCCGAAATTTATATACAGAAAAAGCAAATCGCTGGCAAGTGACCTAGCCATGCGGAGATCTCATGGACGTGTTCCTTGGGTTAGGGCTTTAAGCTTTATCATGTGCAAAGAAGACCCCCTCAATTTGTACATAATCAAATTTGCAACGGAATTGATCAAATGATTTTTGAATGGTAGACTCGTGAATATGATGTTTCTTCCCGAAATTTACATAGAGAAAGAACAAATCGCCGGTGCAGAAAATGACCAAGCCACGCGGAAATCTCCTGGACATATTACTTGGGTTAAGGCTTTAGGCCTTTTCATGTGCAAAGAAGACCCTCTCTAGTTGTAAAAAATCGAATTTGCATTGGAATTGGTCAAATGGCTTTTGAACGGTAAGCTCGTAAAATTGATGTTTTTTCCGAAATTTATATACAGTAAAAGCAAATCGCTGGCAAGTGACCTAGCCATGGGATGATCTCATGGACGTGTTCCTTGGGTTAAGGCTTTAAGCCTTATCATGTGCAAAGAAGACCCCCTCAAGTTGTACAAAATCAAATTTGCAACGGATTTGATCAAATGGTTTTTGAATGGTAGACTCGTGAATATGATGTTTCTTCCCGAAATTTACATAGAGAAAGAACAAAAAGCCACAGCTCATATCTGGCAAATTCCGGTTGGACCCTGTGGGGACCAGACTCAATTCCGCAGAACCGCATATGGTGGGATGGTTAGGGGGTCTGGCCGGGTGTCCGCGGGTATAGGTGTGTCCGTCGGGAATACTCTGGTATTTTGCCGACGTTGAGCCGAAAATCGTACTATACAGCTCATATCTGGCCAATTCCGGCTGGACCCTGTGGGGACCAGACTCAATTCCGCAGAACCGCATATGGTGGGATTGTTAGGGGGTCTGGCCGGGTGTCCGCGGGTATAGGTGTGTCCGTCGGGAATACTCTGGTATTTTGCCGACGTTGAGCCGAAAATCGTACTATACAGCTCATATCTGGCCAATTCCGGCTGGCCCCTGTGGGGACCAGACTCAATTCCGCAGAACCGCATATGGTGGGATTGTTAGGGGGTCTGGCCGGGTGTCCGCGGGTATAGGTGTGTCCGTCGGGAATACTCTGGTATTTTGCCGACGTTGAGCCGAAAATCGTACTATACAGCTCATATCTGGCCAATTCCGGCTGGCCCCTGTGGGGACCAGACTCAATTCCGCAGAACCGCATATGGTTGGATAGTTACGGGGTCTGGCCGGGTGTCCGCGGGTATAGGTGTGTCTGTCGGGAATACCCTGGTATTTTGCCGACGTTGAGCCGAAAATCGTACTATACAGCTCATTTTTGGCCAAATTCGCCTGGCCCCCTGTGGGGACCAGACTCAATTCCGCAGAACCGCATATGGTGGGATTGTTAGGGGGTCTGGGCGGGTGTCCGCGGGTATAGGTGTGTCCGTCGGGAATACTCTGGTATTTTGCCGACGTTGAGCCGAAAATCATACTATACAGCTCATATCTGGCCAATTCCGGCTGGCCCCTGTGGGGACCAGACTCAATTCCGCAGAACCGCATATGGTGGGATGGTTAGGGGGTCTGGCCGGGTGACCGCGGGTATAGGTGTGTCCGTCGGGAATACTCTGGTATTTTGCCGACGTTGAGCCGAAAATCATACTATACAGCTCATATCTGGCCAATTCCGGCTGGCCCCTGTGGGGACTAGACTCAATTCCGCAGAACCGTATATGGTGGGATGGTTAGGGGTCTGGCCGGGTGTCCGCGGGTATAGGTGTGTCCGTCGGGAATACTCTGGTATTTTGCCGACGATGAGCCGAAAATCGTACTATACTGCTCATATCTGGCCAATTCCGGCTGGCCCCTGTGGGGACCAGACTCAATTCCGCAGAACCGCATATGGTGGGATGGTTAGGGGGTCTGGCCGGGTGTCCGCAGGTATAGGTGTGTCCGTCGGGAATACTCTGGTATTTTGCCGACGTTGAGCCGAAAATCGTACTATACAGCTCATATCTGGCCAATTCCGGCTGGCCCCTGTGGGGACAAGACTCAATAACGCAGAACCGCATATGGTTGGATGGTAAGGGGGTCTGGCCGGGTGTCTGCGGGTATAGGTGTGTCCGTCGGGAATACTCTGGTATTTTGCCGAAGTTAAGCCGAAAATCGTACTATACAGCTCATATCTGGCCAATTCCGGCTGGCCCCTGTGGGGACCAGACTCAATTCCGCAGAACCGCATATGGTGGGATGGTTAAGGGGTCTGGCCGGGTGTCCGCGGGTATAGGTGTGTCCGTCGGGAATACTCTGGTATTTTGCCGACGTTGAGCCGAAAATCGTACTATACAGCTCATATCTGGCCAATTCCGGCTGGCCCCTGTGGGGACCAGACTCAATTCCGCAGAACCGCATATGGTGGGATGGTTAGGGGGTCTGGCCGGGTGTCCGCGGGTATAGGTGTGTCCGTCGGGAATACTCTGGTATTTTGCCGACGTTGAGCCGAAAATCGTACTATACAGCTCATATCTGGCCAATTCCGGCTGGCCCCTGTGGGGACCAGACTCAATTCCGCAGAACCGCATATGGTGGGATGGTTAGGGGGTCTGGCCGGGTGTCCGCGGGTATAGGTGTGTCCGTCGGGAATACTCTGGTATTTTGCCGACGTTGAGCCGAAAATCGTACTATACAGCTCATATCTGGCCATTTCCGGCTGGCCCCTGTGGGGACCAGACTCAATTCCGCAGAACCGCATATGGTGGGATGGTTAGGGGGTCTGGCCGGGTGTCCTCGTGTATAGGTGTGTCCGTCGGCAATACTTTGGTATCCTGCCTCCTTATCTACTTATATTTCTTCCTCTTATCATTTTTTTCAATTCTGAAAATTTGGTCTTGATTAAATAGAAATTTCCTCAAACATGAGACAACGAAATATTTGCAAATAATATTATTATGATGAATATCCCGCATTTTTTCCCCAATTATTTGAAACGCGATTCTAAGCACTGAAACTTGAAATATAGCACATTTAGATATTTAGAAGCTCAACTATCTGATTTAATTTCAAATGTGATTTTTATTTGTTAATTTGACCCTGGCTAGTTCGAAACTAATACTCTAAAACTAAATTTAAAATGAATAACAAATGGTGATAATATTTAAAGGGAGACAACTTTATAAATTAGATATATCAAAGCTGAGCATTAAGCGGTTGTTCATGATTGAATAGAGCATTCACCATAGCCATACATTAAATTGTATAACGATGAATCAAATAAAACAATGTTTGATGAAAACAGGCAACTCTCTAAAAAAAATTATATTGATATTGTCCTTGTTCAAACTGCCCTGCTATCCGAAGCAAATTCTACTTCATACAGTAGACTCTCTGTTCTTAAGACCATCCCGGAATTAAAACTACCCCGCTATTTGGACCATTTAATAAAAGAATCGTATTTTGTGGTTTTATGTCAATGGTTACATGATTCAGAATTAAGACCACCCTGCTTATCCACTTTTAAAACCACCAGATCCAGTCCTAAATTTCTTATCTTAATCTTTTTTTAAACCCACTATTGAGACCACTGATTAAACTCAACACTTACCTGTAATAAATCAAAATTTGTTGTTATTTTCTGTTTGAATGCTCTTTGGCATGACGATGTTAACAAGTGTTATTGGGTTATTAGATGAAATAAGGTGAGAAAGTACATGTTTTGCGTCACTGTGGTTTAAATTTGCTTCCGACACATTTATTTTGTAAAGAATTCATTTCTTATATGTTAGTTGAATTATGCACATAATACTTAAATTAATATTTAAATCAGACCAAACCAAAATGAATTTTATACAGTAGAATCTCAAAGTTTAAAACCACCCCCGAAAATTAAAGGGCCCAAAACCCCGCTTTTAAAGCCCCAATTTTTTTAAAAAGAACAGAATTTTTTTTGTTCTTTATGTAAAATCGAAAATTTGATCCAGCATAAAGCCGCGTATCCTTTTTTAAAGGGCCCACCAAATAAGCCCCGTTTCCCTTTTTTTTGGTTTTTAAATTTGGGCCCCCACTTTTTTGGGGCCATTTGTTTTAAAAGTCAACCCCCCCATTTAAAGCCCTTTAAAATTTTGTTGTTATTTTTGAAACCCAAAATCTCTTGCATGACTTTTGATTTCACAATATGTAAAAAACCCCCTTTTATTTTTGGGGGGATTTTGGTAGGGAAATAAGATGAAAAAGTAGTTTTAAAAAATTTTTTTAATGTTGTTTTTAAAGCATATCAAATTTTGCGTAATTTTTTTTTATTTTATGAATGCTTTTTTAACATCATATAATAATTAATAATGAAATCAGGCTAAATAGAATTTGATATTTAATTTCTTCAGAAATATGTTTTCTTTCCATCAGATGTAACATTAAAAAACTTAACGACATTAACTTTTATATTGTATTTGCAGGTTAAGATACATATTTTTTTGTTCAAACAAAATAACTGAAATAGACCATTGTCATAAAGTGTGTAAGAAAAGATAAGAATATTCACAATTAAGACAACCCCGCAATAAAGACCACTTTGGTACAGTCCTGATGGTGGTCTAAATTGAGGGTTTTACTATATTAGCTTTTCTTTAGAAATTTGTTTAGCTCTAATCAGATTAAATATCATAACAAACTTAAATATTGAATTTGTAGGTTATAAAGTCATGGTCATAAAGTATTTAAGCAATGATAAGAATATCCACAATTGAGACCAACCCTGAATTACATCCACTTCAGTCACGATGTTTGTCTTAATTAAGGGTTTTAACCTTAGTTTAACTCCACCCAACCCCCTTTCTGTCCTCTATATAAAATCGTTTGAATTCTTCTTAATTCTGAAAAATCGATTTTGTATTCTTGATTTTTCCTTTTTAGTTTGTTCATGGTGCTCTTCACTTCGACGAAATGGTGACAAACCACATAAATTTGTAAAATATCAATTGAAATATAGCATGGAGCTAAATATAAAATGGAGAAGAGACTGTGACGTCATACAGTTAAAATCAGTATCGGCGGAATTGTGTACCCACAAGTTCTCATATGTCTCAAGATTTGATGCATCCTGGGTAAAAGTAGTCAAAATACCGCCATATTGAATTCCCGTAGGTACATCAGCAAAAAAAAAGACTAAACATTCTTTCCTTATATAAGAAGCAATAGTTATTTATTCTAAAACGTACAAAAGCACTTTTCCACACAAATATTTCTCCGATGAAAATCTATGTCGGTAATATAAGCAATAATTCACGGATATCGCCGAAGTTTAACGATAGCGTGAAAATCGGACACTAGCGGGAAGGCCCGATTATCAAAAAGCGCGCTTATATATCTGTGAAAATAGTAATTGAATAATTACACAAATAAAAAACTACACTTTCATAAGAAGGAGCATTAGTGCCAGGTGTATGTTTTTTATTAACTCGAAATTTCGCGTTATTAACTCGAAATTTCGATTAACTTTCTCAAAATTTCGACTTACTTATCTCGAAATTTCGAGTTACTTACTCGAAAAATCGACTAACTCGAAATTTCGACTTACTTATCTCGAATTTTCGACTTACTTACTCGAAATTTTGAGTTACTAACTCGAATTTTCGACATACTAACTCGAAATTTCGAGTTACTTTTCTCGAAATTTCGGCTTACTAACTCGAAATTTCGTTTTATTAACATTACTAGAATGGCCAAATTTATGAGTAACTAAGAGTTTAGATAATATAAGATATAGTAGGGAGTGCAATTGAACGATGGAGATTGAGAAACAGGTGTCTGGACAAACTATTAAAGTTAAACTTAAACTTAGTAATGGCATGTACACGCCCGACCTAAAAAAAAACACAAGGCTTCCTTTAATTTGTACGTTCAGGCGTTCTTCAGACGTTATATCCTACCTGTTCGACCATATTTTTGCATCAATCATATTCTTCTCATCCATGTTAATAAAACGATCCTATACTTCACGTGTGGGACATCTGAGGAGAGTATCGCGGAGTGGCCAAAATAAGGGTGCTGGTGCCTTTGTCAAATTTGTTTGACTGACTATATTTTTGTAAAATCGGATGCATTTATATTATTCCCAACATGTATATAACAACAAGTTCTCTTTTTATCAACTTTTATCAACACAATATGTGAGCTAAAATGATCATTTATATTTTGATATTTGGCTAAACGTAAGCAAAATACAAGAGTATTTCTGGCAGACACAAATAAACATGTGGACACACGGTCCGACCCACTAACCATCCAAATATATGAGATTCTGCGAAATTGAGACTGGACCTCACAGGGGCCAGCTGAAATAGGCGAGATGTTGCTGAAATGACCAACTATAGTACGATTTATGGCTCAACGTCGGCAAAATACCAAAGTATTCCCAACGGACACACCTATGCCAGCGGACACGCGGTTAAACTCCCTAACCTCCCCACCATATGGGGTTCTGTGCAATTGAGGCTGGGCCTCACAGGGGTCAGCCGAAAATGCCGTGGTATGAGTTGAAATGACCTTGTATAGTAGAATTTTCGGCTCAACGTCGGCAAAAAAACCAAATTATTCTCGACGGACACACTTATGCCAGCGGACACACGGTCAGATCCTAACCATCCCACCATATGGAGTTCTGTGCAATTGAGGCTGAGCCTCACAGACCATTTAAAGCACGACCTTCGGCTCCACGTCGGCAAAATGCTACAGCATTCCCGACGGACACACCTTTGCCAGTGGACCCACTGTCTCTTTTTGCATGCACAAATATTCATAAATTTGTTCCTGGATTATTTTTTCATCTTAAATAGCCTTCATTTTGGTTATTCTGACCAGCCGGTGATAAGTGATAAGTAATTTGAAACTACATTATGGAATTAACCAATTGTCTATTGCACAGGTTTTACTGTATATTCTCTGGCTAGCCGATGCAGCCGGAACCGAATTCCGGCTAGCCGGAGTAGCCGGAACAGCTGGACGAGACAAAATTTTGTTCCGGCTGCTCCGGCTGTCTGGCTAACTTCACGAACATCATATTTAATATGTTCTACTTGCTGAACCGAAGTCGTAGCTTGTTAAACAGTGGTAAGCAGATGGACGTATAGACGTACTTGCCTCTTGTCAAATTAGTAACCAAAAATATACAGGTATTTTATCTGGTTGTATAATTTTGAAAAAAAAATCTTTTCTTTACTCAAGTTATTTTTTTCAGCTGTATATTTAATTAAATTCTAAAACATAAATGTATTAATAAACTGGAGATAACCGGTTAACTATATATACATGTTGTTGTTGTTTGTATCTACATGTACATGTATTTTGATTTCAACAAAACCATGTCTTTTGTTCGTTTTTTTACACGACTATGACTATATTGTGCTTAATGCCACAAATAAAAGATGTGTATGTATTCGAATAAAGGCCGACTGCAATGACTTTGAGTGCTTGTACCGTACACACACTGCCCATACTTCCCTGCATATACTGAAACCCGCATGAACTTATTTTTCACATTTGAAAATTAGAAAAACTAGGTTTAAGACTGTCTCGTTGCCAGGATCATGTATATGTGTGTTTAGGTCATTGTTTATTATGTTATATTTCATTATATTTTGAATACAAATTTGATATTTTATTTCTCGGAAGAGATATTTATAGCAAAATTATTTACAAGCCTTGTTAATACACAAGAAAAAGTGGCGCAGAAAAAAAAACAACAACAAAAAAATAGACTAGTTGCTTGATTTGAAAGAATTTTTTAAGATAAAACTGCAATTAACTGATTACCAAGTTAAATCAGCATTTACAAAAGGTATATCTGGTGAAGGTATGATACTTTTATTTAACAGTTACAGCGAAAGCAAGCTTTCATTTCATTTAGCGAAATTAAATATTTTTTAATAAAATTGAAGCTGTTCCAATAATCCTACATGAATATTGAGCAGTCAGTTATAGTATAATTATACTGTGTGAATTTAACTTTGTCTTTTGACTACAGTATTCGATATACGGGCTTCAAGATTTCAAGATTCAAGATTTTATTATTCACTCAATACACAATACATGTAAATATGAGGTAAATAACAAATTACAAATGTTAACGAGGTTAATAGTATGTAACTCACACATCTTACAATATTCTTTTAACATAGACAGGAGAAAGTTTTACATTCATACAAAATAAAATGAATTATTTCAAAAATATTTATCAAAGTTTAATATAATAATTCAGTTCAATATTTTTCTAAGATTATTTTTCATAATATATTATTCCCTCTCAACATATTCTATTTTATCCAGTTTCTGTTTCACTTTCCGTGTGTCTGCCATGTACAATCTCAATTAAACCGAGACTGCAATTTTCACTCCCTAACTTGTAGTTTATGCTATTGAAGGACACTCCATTTTCTTTTCTTTTACTAACAGAAAAACGAAAAAGAAAAAAGAAAACAAAAAAAACTTATAAGTGCAGAGTGACAATATTTAAAAGCTGCCCCATAATTCATCTCCTTGTTACATTTTTTTCTTATCTCCGCCCCTCCTGCTCCCCCCCCCCCCCCCCCGCTAACAATTTTATTTATTTCACCTGGTAAGCAAACTCGTGTAATAAGCTTTTTATATGATGTAGATAGATATTTGGGTCCTATAAACATGTTTAGAACGTGTTTTACGTGTTTTACTGTTCTTTCTGTTATTTTTTAATGCCCCGGTCACATATTCACGGATAATGCCACGGAAGAGCTACGGTCTAATCGTTCACGGATTACTACGGAAATGTGAAATTCCGTAGTTCGCTACAGTTTCAGTACGGATACACAACGGTATGAGTACGGAGTTCGATGGATTTACCACCAAAATCCCCGGGAGAGACACGGATTGTTACGGACCGACACGGTTTGGTACGGAGCGACACGAATCAAGACGGATGCACTACGGATACACTACGGATACACTACGGTCTGCTACGGTATAAGCACGGTTTAGTGCGAATTAGTACGTGTCTGATACGGAGAAGAACGAATTGATACGGAGAAGAACGTATTGCCACGGACCTATACGGACCTATTATATCCGTCCACAACCCCTTGCATGCTCATTTTCAAAATGCCTCACAAGAAAAGAACACCTAGAAAACGAATTGCAGAGTTCACTGATTTTGGCGGAGAGGATTCGGCCTCATCACGTCCGACTCCCGAGTCATAACAGGTTCGATTAAAGTGAATTTCATGAAGGACGCCGGATCCTCAATAGGTTCGGCCATGAGAGCCTCCTACTAAACATGAAGGGGTCTTCGTAAACTCCATTTCTAGTACACCATCTCCTCTTACCTGATTAGATATGGGCTAGTTATCATTAAAGAAAAATGTTGATCAATACTGCTTCTCTTTTGATTTTGAAATTTGCTGTTCATTTTACAATAACATTAATTATCGTGAACGTTTATGTTTTAAAAATATGTAAAAAGCTTATTAATTAATCTTATTATCACCCAAGGGCCAGCGTCCGAGGCTTATGAGACACTTCTTTTATGTACATAATTATTTACTCCAATTTCACGATCCAAATTAATGTTTGTAAAATAAGAAACATTAAATTCTATTCTATTACTTATGGATTGTAGTACGATATTAATATATTTTTTACCTCTGTGCATGTCATCAAGCAGCTCGACCACTGCCTCCGCATTCTGAGCTATTTCAATTTAAAGTTGCAGCCAGTAAATGGCAATTATCATTTCTTGAATGTTCACGCAAATATGTCTTTTTTAACAAGAAGGTATACTATTAATTTATTCCACGTATGTAATATAAATCCTTGTTTATGCGTACTAAACAGTGGTGGACCGTACCATTCCGTACCGTTTCGTGTTGCAACGCAATAAACCGTATAAGACCGTGCTAATCCCTGCCTCTCCGCAGTACAACGTATTACGATCGTAGCTTTCCGTGGCAATGCCGTATTAATCCGTATTAAAACCGTAGCTTATACGTAGGGTAACCGTACAAATACGTAGTTCTCCGTACCAAACCGTGGAAATCCGTAGCAGGTTGAGTCCTACGAATCAGTACGGACTAGTACGGTTTCCGTACGGACCAGTACGTAACAGTACGGTTCAATACGGACTAGTAGGGATACGCTACGGTTGATTTTTCCGTAGCAAATTTTTGTGCATGTTCAAAAATTGTCAAGGATCGCTACGGATATACAAGGACTACTACGATTGATTATGGTTACAATACGGAGAGCTACAGACCAGTACGGGTAGCTACGGACGATGCCGGAATTAATCCGTGGCTCTTCCGTGGGCGTATTCCGTGAATATGTGACCGGGGTATAACGCAATAAACAAAAAATATATCATTGAATTTGATTACTTTGATTACTACGAGCGAGGGGTGAGGGACCATTGATGCACATTCAAAACAATTGGCATATATAATGTAAATATTGGTAGCCGTTCGGTGAGCTCAATAGGTAGAGCGTTGGACCGTGAATCGGGCGACCCGGGTTCGATTCCCGGACGGCGCAGGTCACTTTCGTTGTGATTGATCATGAAATCCTTTCTACGGTCATTTGCACTGAACCTCATCTCTGATATGTACAGAAGTTTCAGTTCCTTGCGAAAGTGAAGCCAACTAGTACTGGTGAACTGCTTGGCAGCTTGTCAAGGAACGATGCGTTGGTTGAACTAGTGAATTTAATGTGGCTTCCTGTCGTGATCCGGAGTGAAATCTACCAACACCACCATCATGCTAATATTGTCACATGGTTAAAACCCCAAACAGAACCATTGCCCCTTCCTCCCCAACAACTCAAATATCTTAATGAGTTATTTTCTTGACAACTTTTTAAAGTAACGTTTAAATTACATTTATTATATGGCATAAGTTTTCTTTCTCAATTAAAAAGGTAATGATGTTATTCTTAATAACACGTTACAATTATATTTTTTATAACTTTTATTAACAAGTAATTAACAATGCAAATGTCCAGCTCCTCCACAAGGGTGATTCTGAAATGTAGTATAACGTAGACATAATGTAGACATAATGTAGACATAATTTTATTAAAACTGTGAGCATAAATTGAATGACCAGGATCTGTAGCCATTGAAAATGTCGTACAGACTACTGTCTAAAAAAATTGAACACATATTTTTGTGACCTACCATTCTACTTTGCTAAAACATTGTATTGTCACAGTATCAGATTTAAATTGATCAACTTCCAAAACGTGAATAAAGTTATTTTCGAATAATGTCTGCAAATAACCACAGCAATGGACAAACAATAGTTTGCGTGGACTCCCGAAGTACAAAAAGTTGTTTTGTCTCTTCCAGGTATCATCGTAACGGTATGGCATGTGCGGATCCAGCAGTGAGGAATGTTTGTCAAGAACGCCCGGGGATTTGGTTAGTGCGTGGGACTTATATCAACTTATCTTTTAAATTCATTTTATCAATTTCGTATACCAATCACCCTCACCCACCCTCCTATTGAAAACGAGTAAAACCCATGACCCCCTCTGGAATAACCTTTGTTGAAATTGTGCCACCCTTCTGATAAGAAATATAAGATACGCGCTTGTATAGCGGTATTTTACAATAGCATAAAACATTTTACTTTTTTACTGGAAACGTACGGTTACCAACGACTAACTTATATCACTTATATAATTATATCATAGATTTTTCACATTTGTTTCATCTTTAATTTTTGTATATGTATAAAATCAAATGTTGTCTTATAGCTTAAAACATTAAATCTTTAATAAAATATACATAAAATGTTTACCACTTTAATGAAGTTTGCAAAATCAGCAGTTGAAACTTGATGGTCACCTGCAATAGATACAATATCATACTGAGTGGACTTTACCATTAATTTGTCGCAACCGGATGTGAATGACCTTTGCCAAAAGTGACGAACCAGTCTTGTGGTCTGACACTAGACTAGTTGTACAGCTCGAATTCGCTCATTATCTATTTACACTAACATTGAATATATTGAATATGTTAATAAATAGGGGTGTCGATAATTCTTATATAAAAGCATATTATGTATCGCCTTAATATTTAATCACCTTAACAATTACTTATGTTTAACAGTTCAGCGTATTTTGCACAGTGGTGGAGTGTTTACTTCGTAACCATAGATACCATGATTCGAATCTGGAAAAGGCATTTTTTCTGTCTTATTCTTTATGGTTTTTATTTTTTTTTCAGCGAACTGGATTTTAGTTCCTCGTAGATTTCCTTCACACAATGTTATTAGAAAACATTTAATTTTACACATATCTGCTTTCAGCAGGTTAAGTTAGAAACAATGCAGTCGTGATTAGAGAGAGTGATCAATGAGAAATGGAAGACAATTAAATATATGAATATACAAATGAGCCACAATTATTAAAAATGTAGCCCATTGAATTCAGAGCATCAAATAGATTAAAAACTGATAATACTTTTCAATCTCTTCAATGACTATTAAAATCAAATAAATTCAATTTTAACCGTATTCAATTTAACTTTAAATAGAGCAAAATATAAAACAAATTACAGGTTTATTAAAGAGAATGTGAAAATATTGTTTGAAAGTTAAACCATACACACAAAAACAAATTGCAAAATTGCAGATTTAAACTTGAAAAAAAACATGTCCATAGCCCGAGATCTTCATAATCTGAACTCTGTAACCACTATACCGTCCATAACCACATTGCAATAAAATGCAATGTAATAAGTGAATAACTTGCACAACCCATTATATCATAAGGGTACGACCGATTCATGTAAACGACACCCTTCAAACTTTTAATGGATTCCTCCAAATAAAAGCAGGACAATCTATTACACATATTCAACATCATTACCATCGGGATCGAGGTTGGTTATAAACAAAAACATTAACAATTGGGATCGAGGGCGGTTATTGTATATGTGAAACAAAATATTACCATCGGGATCGAGTGTGGCCATGTGAAAGAATAAATCCAGATCGTTCAAAGTGCCTGCGGGTAAGAAGAATTGGTCCAGTTTGTCAAAGAACGCGGAAGCATCTGCCACATTATCACCATACCGCGTGGTCCATTGGCTTACAAAGTCCGCTTTTGAAACCATGTTGTCAGAAGCTTTTTCAATGTATAATAAAATCAAACATTTAGCCATCTAAATTGCATCTGTCCTTTAAACGCAATTGCTTTGTAACAAAATAAAAGCAGTTGAAACGAAACGATGTTGATCAATTATAAGTTTTTATCATTTACATTGTAAGTCCGTGACTCCGTGACATGATATTTCCATTAGAGGGGTCAGATGACGTAATCATAGAAACGCGTCATTGAAATTGACGCCACGTATTTACTAGTATCTTTAAAAAAAGAATACGTTCGTATTTAAAACAGCTTGACGGTACATTTATAAATGTTTAAGATATATGTCATTAATATCAAGAGTACAAAATAAGTAACTGAGAAATCACTCACGAACATCTGTGTCCCATCTGGCAAGTAACTCCTGGTTAAATTCAGCTTCTGAAATGATACCATTTCCGTCAACGTCTGTCTCGGAGATTACCTGAGCAATGACGTCTTGCAATGTCCTTGCAGATGTCAAACTAAAAAGATAATTACAATACCCATCGTTTATACCTGTATGGCCAATATATAGTGTCTATCTACACGTGTACCAATTTATTACTTTTACAGCTGCATTACCATTCTTATCAAATATCTTTATTTATCGAAAAACAAAGAAAAAAGAACAAAATTTATTATATTTTGCATATTTGATCATAATTACATGAAATATTTGTCAACGATCATTAAGAATTAATATTAATCAATTTTGCGAAATCATTGAATGCAAAACCTTAAATGCACATTATGCCTCAGAAATCAATCCTTTTTTATTCTTTAGAAATGTCAAACATGTTTTTAGTAATGTTTTAATGATGTATATAGAACATGTTAGATGTTAAACAACTGAATAAAGTAGCGCCAAATGTGCAATAATATGTCATAAAGCTCCTTAAAATGTAAATGTGGTATTTTGACTTCCATAAAAATACTTATTTACTATACTTTACCAATCGCTCAAATAGAAAATAGAAGCAAAATACAACTCATCTACATAGCAGATATAAGTAAACCAGATACTAAATTTTTTAACGTTTTCGAGAAATAAAAATGGCATCATATATGAGGTAAAATGTGCCTTTAAGTTATATTTTCATAATCGGAATATATTTTGAACTTACCAGGTTGTCAATGACAACAACAGCACGATATTACCGAAATGATTCATCACTTAGTTGCTGAAAACAAAACATTCATATGAATGGCTATATCTTGAAAAAAAAAATATATCACCACTTTAGGTTGACATATCATCCGTTGAGAAGAATTGATTAGGCACTTTTCATAAAAAAGATCAATTATTATGAAAGCGCTCTTGTGTTTTTTTTTGTTTTGTTTTTTTAGAGTAGTTACAATGTACTTATACTGAGTTATAGAACATTTTGAATTAAAGAAGAGGCCTCTTCTATTATAACAGGCCTATGTATTTATATTAATCTCTGTTATTACATGGTCTTCATTTTTAAATGTGAATCTTTAGAAATGATAACAGTGTTTGACAAAGGTATGTTAACTTTAGACCAGCACATATCACAATAGTGTTCACAGCTCGTAAATATTCCGCTAACTGTAGAATTCAGTAGAATTATCATTTCGGCCGGTAGAAATCATCGTATCGGCGCCCTTTTTTGTCTTGTCTTCGCCTTATAATAGCGAAAGGCTAAGACAAATAATTGTCAAGTTTCTTCGCCATATGATAGCGACAGGCTAAGACAAATAATTGTCAATTTTATCGTGTCTTCGTGTCTCCCCCTCCCCCCCTGAAAGTCGAAGACACGATATTTTGCCAATTTATCGTGTGTTTTCGCCTTCCGTATTTTGAGGCGAAGACACAACGACACGATAAATAATGTTAAATATAGGGTACCGATACGAAGATTTCTACCCGCCGACACGATAATTCTGCTAATGAAGATCTCGTGTCTTCGCTTATTAAAATAACGTTATTTCGCCTCTTCGTGTCATTTGAAGGCGAATACATGATGATAGAGCATATTATCGGTCCCTGTGTCATCGCCTTCGGCATTTGAGGGGTGCAAACACGAAAACACGAAATGGCAGAAATCAGCCACAACAAGCTTGTGCAAATTTTCCCAATTAGCAGACATATGGGAACTAATAATGTCTTCATGACTTTATAGCAAGCAAAACAAAAAAAAGAAAAAAAAAGATCTTTAAGATATAGGGAGAACAAAATCGGAAACAAATATTCCCTTTACAAAGACCAGTGTTAAAGATGAAAAAGACTGATTTTTTTCAAGACACAATTATGGAGGATTTTACATGACCACACAATTTATTTTTACCACTTTTAAGAATTTGTTTTGTACGTCATTAGAAATTAGTTTGCCCCAAAGACGGTTACGCCAAACAAAATCTAGTCGGCTTTTAGATCAACAAATGCACATAATCAATTTGCCTTATTATTCAATCTATTGTTGAATGTTTCGTCCATAATCCCCCCCTGTATATTTAGGAAAGTCTGCAGGTTAAGGATTAAAATGTCTAATAAATCGACTGTTTATAAAAATAATTTAAAACACTAATTATTGAGCTGGTTAAAATTTATTAGAAACGCGCGACAGATTCAATTTTGTAAATATACGTACTAATAAACTTTTACCTATACATAAAGGCATTGGGACTTTAGAATTCTACATGAATCGTTTGCTTTATTATTCTTTAGATAATTTACAGCAACAATCAACAATCAGTTTGTTAATATAAAATAGGATCATTTAAACTGCTTAAAATTTCTTCTAGTATCTTATAGATTACAAAGTGAATTTAGATTAGCTTTCCAAAAATAATTTTTCAAAATTGTTTTGGTGTCATTAAATTCATATTTTCAAAAAAAAAATCTGTTTGAAGTTTAAATGAGCTTGTTTAATATGTTCTTATATGATTAAGTTTTTTTTAAATTATTCTGTTTTGCTGTGTTTTATTTCTCAATTTGTATTGATTTCTTGCCATGTGAAAATCTCTTGTAGTCTACATTCTAAATTGAATAACTTAGGTGTAATTCTCGACATTATTTTGCCCGAAAATGCGACGTTATCATTATTTCATTTACGCTTTAAAAATCATTCTGCTTTTAAAAATATAATTTTGTAAATACAGGCCGCTAAACTAAATATTATTTCTCATATTCCCAGACATGATTTATTATCTTATGTTTGCAATAATCTTAAATTTTGTTCTTATTGAAACAAAACTAGTTAAATACCTTATTTTTGGTCAGTCGCTTGCACTGGACTGAGTCAGTTGAAGTCATGGAATTTCTATATAAGAGTTTTGGACCGGACAGCTGGTCATTTTTCCATTGTCTTATCTCTTTATCTGTACAATAATTAAGTATGGCCTTCACTCATATATGGTCAACGGTTTTGTTGACCGTTTTGGTGACCTATCAAGCGTTCATGACCCTGATTTAACTAACTCAGTCTTAAATCTTTTCAATATTACTGATCTTTAAAGCAATTCCTTGCCTAAGTTGAAAAAAAATGTAACTTGTCATAACTCCTGGTTAATTATGTTTTGTATGTTAAAACAATTTACGGCAATAAATCCACAACCCATGAGTCATTGGCCCTTAAATTTTATAGGAACATTTGTCCTGAACAGTAGCTGGCACCTCATGATTTATTGATCGTTAGTTCAAGGGTCAAAGTCACATCGCTAAATCCGTGGGCCCTTGGCCTTAAACATTATAGGTGCATTGATGTGGGTCAGTAGATAACACCTATTGCTACTGGGGTCTCAGGTCAAGGTCACATTGGCTGTCAAAACGATTTTTGACTAACTTGACAACCAAATAATGGCTTGGCGCTCAAACTTCATATGATCATTGGTCTTATGCAGTAAAGGACCCCTTTTGTTTTTTGGTTCGAGGGCTCAAAGAACAAACTCACATTGAAATTTTTTCCCAAAACGGTTTCAGACCAATATCTCTTAGCATTTGGCTCTCAAATGTTATAGGAACATAAAACGTCTTGGGAAGTAGATGACCCCTTCTGATTTTTGGGTGGTCAATCTCATATTGACATTGCAGCCCAAATCGGTTTCCGACCAATAACTCGACAACCCATACTTTCTTGACTATCAAACATCATCCTTAACAGGCGCATTGGTCTTGGCCAGTAGAAGACCCCTATTGCTGTTGAAGCCACATGGGCAAAGTCATTGTTTCATTTAACATTGGCTGTCAAAACGGTTAATTGACTTACCATTTGGCAGCTCAAGCGGCAAAGAAGCACTAGCCTTGGACAGTAAATGGCTTTTTTTGATTTTCGGGTCGAGGTTTTAAGGTCAAGGTCACATTGACAAAACGGTTTCCGACAAATAGCTATAAAACCAATGAGCTCTTTGCCCTCGGATTTTATAGGAAAGTTTTCTTGAACAGTTAATGACCCCTTTTAATTTTCGAGTTGTGTGTTCAAAGGTAAAGGTCACATTGAAATTTTGAACTTATGCGATTTCTGACCAATAACTCGACAATCAATAGGTCATTTGCCCTCAAATATCAAAGGTACATTTATCTAGGTCATTACATGACACATCGATTTCGGGGTCAAAGGTTTCCAACCCATGAACACTTGGCACTCAAAGTTTTCAGTAGGAGCATTGGTCATTGGCAGTAAATGACCCCTTTTGATTTTAGGGTCGCAGGCTCATACTGACCTTGTACAAAAACCGAAACGTTAATCAACCAATAATATAATTTCCATGGGTCTTTGGCTCTCAAACTTCATTGGTACAGTTTGCATGACTCCTATTGAATCTGGAATCAAGGTCATACTGGCCTTGCAAGTCAAACCCTTTCCTAGCAACACTGCATGCAACTTCAGACAGGCTGACTAGGGGTCTATAACTGATGACTTTAAATGATGGCTGCAAATAATGACTATAAATGATTACTTAAACTGATGACTTTAAACGATGATTATAATTGATCACAATAAATAATGACCATAAATTATGACTGTAGGGATGGTTTTAAATGATTACTATAGATGGTAACTATAAGGCTATAAAGGCTATAAATGTTGACTATAATTAAAGACTATAAATTATGGTTCTAAATGATGACTGTAAATCATGACTATAAAAATAATGTCCATAAATTATGACTATAATGATGACTACAAATGATGTCTATAAATGATTACTATAAATGATGACTATTAATAATGACTATAAATGATGACTTTAAATGATGAAATAAATGATTACTAAAAATGGTAACTATAAATAATGACTATGAATAATAACTATTAATAATGACTATAAATGATAACCATAAATTAATAGTAACTATAAAAATGACTATAAATGGAAACTATAAATATTGACTATAAATGATGAAATAAATAATGACTATAAACGCTGACTATAAATGTTGACTATAAATGATGGCACTAAATGATGACTATAAATAATAACTATAAATAATGACTATAAATGATGAAATAAATGATGACTATAAATGTTGACTTTAAATCATGACTTTAAATGTTGCCTATAAATGATAACACTAAATGATGACTATAAATGATAACTATAAATGATAACTATAAATCATGACTATAAATGGTAACTATAAATTATGGCTATAAATAATAACTATAAATAATGACTATAAATGATGACTATAAATGTTGACTATAAATAATGAATATAAATGATTACTATAAATGATAACAATAAATAATGACTATAAATGATAACTATAAATAATGACTATAAATGATAACTATAAATAATGACAATAAATGGTAACTATAAATAATAAATATGAATGATGAAATAAATGATGACTATAAATGATAACTATAAATGATGACACTTAATGTTGACTATAAATGGTAACTATAAGAAATGACTATAAATGATAACTATAAATAATCACTATAAATAATCACTATAAATGATGACTATAAATTATGACTATAATGATGACTACAAATGATGTCTATAAATGATTACTATAAATGATGACTATTAATAATGACTATAAATGATGACTTTAAATGATGAAATAAATGATTACTAAAAATGGTAACTATAAATAATGACTATGAATAATAACTATTAATAATGACTATAAATGATAACCATAAATTAATAGTAACTATAAAAATGACTATAAATGGAAACTATAAATATTGACTATAAATGATGAAATAAATAATGACTATAAACGCTGACTATAAATGTTGACTATAAATGATGGCACTAAATGATGACTATAAATAATAACTATAAATAATGACTATAAATGATGAAATAAATGATGACTATAAATGTTGACTTTAAATCATGACTTTAAATGTTGCCTATAAATGATAACACTAAATGATGACTATAAATGATAACTATAAATGATAACTATAAATCATGACTATAAATGGTAACTATAAATTATGGCTATAAATAATAACTATAAATAATGACTATAAATGATGACTATAAATGTTGACTATAAATAATGAATATAAATGATTACTATAAATGATAACAATAAATAATGACTATAAATGATAACTATAAATAATGACTATAAATGATAACTATAAATAATGACAATAAATGGTAACTATAAATAATGAATATGAATGATGAAATAAATGATGACTATAAATGATAACTATAAATGATGACACTTAATGTTGACTATAAATGGTAACTATAAGAAATGACTATAAATGATAACTATAAATAATCACTATAAATAATCACTATAAATGATGACTATAAATTGTAACTATAAATAATGACTATAAATGGTAACTTTAAATAATGACTATAAATGATAACTATAAATAATGACAATAATTTATAACTATAAATAATGACAATTAATCATAACTATATATAATGCCTATAAATGGTAGCTATAAATAATGACTATGAATGATAACTATAAATAATGACTATAAATGATTACTATAAATAATGACAATAAATGATAACTATAAATATCGACTATAAATCATAACTATAAATAATGGCTATAAATGAAGACTGTAAATGACAATAAGTAATGACTACATATGATTGCTATTAATGCTGATCATAGGTGATGCCTTTAGGGATGACTATAAATGATTACTCTCTATCAAAATCTTTGAAATAATTATATAAGACTACGTCATAATTTGTTGTTGAATGTTTTCCAGTAAGTTTGGAAATACCAACTTGCGCACAAAAACTTTACCAAAGTGTGACGGCCACGGCGACCCCAAACACAGCCAACAGGATCAATACAGTACCTCTTTTAATTCTCCGAAAATGCGAACTTTAAATAAAGAATAAAGTGATTACATTATTAATGTTTTGTGCAATGCTGCAGGCACATTTTATTCAATTGAATTTATGATCATTTATTTTCAATGCATCCTCTACCATTAAGTTCAGTAAGTCGTGAAGACACCATGTCGTCATCGCATACGAAGCAGCTCCACTCAAAGCATGTCCAAACAGAGGCAGAACGTACTTGACATATTTCGCTGTTGTTAGCGTCCCTGCCTTTTTAAATCCTTTTTTGGACAAATAAGATAGAATTCCTTTCGCGGTTAAACCTATTAAACGACTTTGAAGATTCAGATTTTTCGTTAACTGGTCAACGGTTATTTCGGATCTCTGCGCATATGCTTCTAGCATTTCCTCACTGAGACCAAACTGGGTTTTGTAGAATTTGGTTTCTTCAATCAGAATTCCAATATCAACGAAACTATCCATTAAAAGCACAGGTATTGCCCCGGTTACACCTGACATCAACGATAAAGTATGGATCCTCTCGGATAAGATTTCTTTTTTTCTTAAAATCATATCTTTTGTTAAACGAGTCATTGATAATGTTAGTGCCTCTTTTTTCTTCTCGGAAGTATCATTTACCAATTGATCCATTAAATGTTCGAAGTCATATTTTTCTGGTTCGTGTAAATCTATAAGGTATACATCGATTTTTTTTTCCAAATTAAGTTTATTTAAGTTATATTCGCAGTTCTGTCTTATATCATCCAGCACCTTCGATTCCGTATGTGATTTCGGATGGTCATGTTTATTATTATCTATATCTTGTCCCACTTTGTTGCGAACAAAATAAAATAATTTATCTTTAGCATTCAACTCCTGAGCAAACCAAAAATCATCATCACGAAAACGATCGGAAGTCATAAAAATGAAATAATCAAACAGATTAATGTTGATTTTTCGAAAGTAATTTTCACGATTGAAATTTGGTGTCCCAACGCCTGGAAGGTCCCACAAAACTAAATTAGGATATTGAGGATGTGGATAATCTTTGACCTCTTCAGTAGTTTCTTTGACACCAACTGGAGCAGAACCTTCATCATCAGCCGTTAATCCCAGTACCGTATTAATGAAACTAGATTTACCCGTGCCAGACGTTCCAAACACAGCCAAATTTATTTTCACATTTTTCCAATCGTTCAGTTCTCTGTCTAAAAACAATTTAACTGCAGTCGATCCACCATCCTCAAAAATGTCAGCAACTTGTTTAAAGAAACCTTCATTATTATTCGGCCCTTGAAGAAAAATAAAGAAAAATAAAGATCAAAAGCACATCAAATTCGCATTTGTTTTGCGTGCGCGCCAGTGTGTTTTTTTTGCGTGCGTAACTACATAAAAATTGCTACTTATGGAAAAATGCTTTTGGGCGGCACTAAACGTTTCCGGACTGAAATGTTTGTATAGTTCTTATTCAGTATTTATCAATATATTATTTTGTATTGTTGAAACAAGGAAGATTCGTTTTACCAGGAAGAAATTATAAATGATGAAAATGATTGCTATAAAACGGCATTATTTCGTCAAACATTTATTAGAACAAATTGTTTCTCAAACTTACACCAAAGGTTTGTTCATTTCGGAACGATATATATTGATATATAGAGTTGAAGGAGCAACATTTTTTACAATTTCTGTGTTCATACAGGGGCTGTACACTATTTCTTAATTAAATTGTTGTATTGTACATTTTATACTTACTTGTGGAAAGAACTGACTGCTTGTGTATGCAAATAACAAGTAGAATTAGCTTCCAATACAAGCCCATCTTGAATGACACGTCCGATCAAATAAATAACCTAAAAACAACAAAACAAACATTCATAATTGTTCGTAAAAGAAATAGCTATGGGAGTAATAATTCTGACATACAGACATGAATATTCTTATGTATAAATACAGTCTAACCTGCTTACAGTGGTCAGTAAGGGGACTTTAAAAAAGCTTAAATGGCCGCTATAGAAGGGTGACCACTGTATGCAGGTTGACATGATTATCGTAACAAGTTATAATAAAATATCACTCTATATGGATTAATTCTGTTGAAAACAAAAGCGAATAGTATTTCAATGAGCATGAGAGATTTAGAACTATTTTTCACAGTAAATCAGTTTTCTGTTGAAAAATAGTGATTTCATGCGGAAATTCTTATGAAGTTCGTAATCTGAATGATGGAACTTATACATTATAAATAAACATTTGTTTTTACATTAAGCAGTCAAAACATAAAACTCAATTACTATTTTAATTTGATTACAATAATCATCGTCTCTTTTGGGCCGCCATAAATAGAGGATATTGAATGAGTGTAAGTTCAATACTAAATTTATTGCACGAGTTGAATAGAATTATATTATGCGAGCCTCTGGCGAGCATAATATTATTTTATTCAACGAGTGCAATAAATTCAGTAATGAACTTACACGAATTTAATATTCTATTTATCACATACCAAAAATAAAGACCGTTTAAAGTGAAATAAGCGTCATTTTTCATTGACGCGCCTATAGTATAACGCTAACATTTAGCACGTTTTTACACTATGTTTGTATAACGCTAATGACGTCACGTCAAAATATATGCACGGCCGTGCAATACCATATTTACGGAGTCGCAAAATCGGCACGGGTGTGTGATAAGCAGGGCTATTTTCAAACTTTAATAGGTCTATGTTATTCAATATTTATGTAGCGGAAATTTTCTGCAAGTCATTCTTTATTTTCTTACAGCGTAACAATTAAGATCTTCACTAAAAACAAAAGTACCGTTCATGAAAGTAAAACAAGCCTACAAACCAAGAAAAATACAAAATAAAATTCAAATCGCAATTTGAATCAGATTCCTTTCTTCATTTCCATAATTATTTTTATTCAGACCAGTGCTTTGAATTAGTGGTTTGAAAAATAGTTCATAAAAACCTAATCTGTTTAAATAACGCTACTGAGTACGCATTTAAATCTGAACTTTAGTCAGATTAATAAAAAAAACCAACCTATTTTATGGTATGTAAACGTTACATGTATTCAAATCTAAAGTTTTCAGACTTACAAGTTTTACATATTAACTGATAAGGTCTTTGTTAAACACCAGTGCAAGGTTCCAAACGCGTTGCAGACTTTTCTCAATATATGTACATTTGTATTTCTTTGAGTGTCCATTAAAAGGTGTACTTTCGGTTTCGAATTTCCCTCGTTAAGTATCAATTATGCATACCTGTATATAATCAATTAAATATGAATGGAAATTGACTTAAACTTTAAAGAATACTGAAGTGCAGAATATTAAACATAACTGTAGGAAGGTACTGATCTACCATTTTACAATGTAAAGCAACGTAATACTTGTTTGTCTAACGAAAAGTCGTTTCTATGACAGAGCAATTTTACAATGTGAATACATTTATATATGTATTCCATTTCAGTAAACATTTACATAAAATACCACTATAATCATAAGATTAAATTCGCAGTGACTGCAAAATAAATAGTTAAAAGAATACCTTTTCCACCCTGTTCAAAGTTCTTCAAAAATTCAAAAATCTATTTTTAGTTGATGTGGTTTCCAGCTTTACTTTCACTTTCGATTTCAATTTTTAAACTTTTGGGCCCTAGTGGATTCACCGTAGGGAACGTGTTACAGTATCGCGTTTTTCGGTTACAGAATAGAATTTTAAAGATGGAGGATTATTTGTGGGGAGGACAGGTAGGTGATTTTTATTCCGGTCCATACTACAAGTAGGATGTTTTTGTGTTTTGCTTGTAAGAACCAGAATCCGGTTTCTTGCATAACAGACTGGCGTTTCCGTGAGTTTTACACATGCCGGAAATTTCATCTGGAATGGGGGGGGGGGGTGCCAGATGAGTCGCGTGCCATACATCAATGTCATTTTAGCGCATTTTATGAATGAACCGCGTTAAAATTGCGTCATTTTAGAAGAGAAATATGTATTTAGGATGACGTCATTTCGCCGTTGTTATTAAAGTTGTAAGTTCATACGCTAAAATAAATATTGTAAGAAAATAGTAATGAATGAAATGACTTTAATTTCCATGAGCATATATCATATTGAGGTAAACCATTTTAAATATGAAATAATAGGCCTTTCTCAAATTATATGCATACTTTACATTCCATCACCAGAGAGAGGCTAACAGGGCATGAATGTAAACAAGTAATATCTGACCTGATAAGCCCAAGTGTGTTAAACTTACCGGGGAAAATATACTTTTTATTGTTGTGTTTCACTCTGTTATTCCAATTCTAAATATGATTATACGGTTAATTTTCATAAAATACGTAAGGATGTGAGTTAAATAAAGGAAGGGATTGTGGAAATAAGATGGGATGAACGAGAACATTTCGAGGTAAAATTTCATTGTTCTTTTCTTTTTTAAACTAAGCTACTTTATATGTATTACTACTTACATTAATTAATCTGATTTCTCATTGTTTTAAATGTTTCATTTAATTATTAACATAATAAAATGTTTTGTTCATTAATTTCATTTAAATATCACACTAATGATTAATCTAAACCAAAACCGTTTTTATACTAAAAAACAATAACAGTTATTTTGTTTACCATTTCAGATCAATATATGACAAGACAATATTGCTTGTTTTGAAGCATTTCACAAAATAAGATTAACGATCATGGACACAAATTCATATATGTCTGAAGAGAATAGATGTACCTACTTGGTTCAAATGGAGAAGTAATGAACAGACCAGTAAGATGGACATTAAAGAAGATTTTGCCAGATGAAAGGTATATCACAAGACTTAATTTTCATTTTTACACATAAATAAAGTTCAGCTACAGTAAAAAATACTATAAATGCAATAACAATATAAATGAATATATTCTAGAAATGTCATAATTCTTGTTACCACTTCATAGTAAAATGTATATATATTTTTCAGGAATTCCATTGGTAACAGTAATGAACACAAATTGACAACTGGTATTTGAATCGCCTTAAGTTGTAATATCTCTTCATGGCAGTTGCAGAACAGATGAAAAAGAAACTATCAAACAGTTCAAAGAAGAATTACAGAAAACTGAGGAAGAAAATAAAATGTGATATTGAACTTTTGATACAAACAAATTTTTAAATGATAACAGTTGCATATCTTGTTTACTTTGGATTTTCAACATATGTATATTCATTACAGTTTTCAATGTTTAAAACATCAGCAAAAACATTAAGAGGTATTATTATGAAGCAAGCAAAACAAACAGCTTCACTGATAGAAAGATATAGATGTTGCAAGCTGACAAAATGTATTTTAGTATATTTTAAAGGACCATTTGTTTATTCTTTTGTGTCTTAATTCAAATAAAATAATTAAAAAGAAATCATCGCATTACTTTGTTTTTAACATTACTTTGTTTTTAACATTGTGCTTTGTTACATATATGGTACAGCTGCAGGGAATATGTCAACACGGTAATAACATTTAATATTTTGTCCTCTTATTGCATTATATACTGTTGAGTGAATATTTCTTGGAATGCTAAAAGAAGTGCTGAAGCTAGATGCTGTCTTTCCTAATACCCTCCGACTGCAAGGTCCTGCACATGTATTCTGCAAATGTTTAGTCCCCTAAGTAAATGGAATGTCTGGGGTTGTTAAGTCCAGGCAACATCTTCTGGAAGTGCTGTGTACCCAAATGATTTGTTATATATCAGCTAGTACAGGGTTCAACAATATGACCACATTATCAAGTCGGACCAACTGGACAAGTGCAATAAGCTAATGATACCTCAGATTTGACTGATATTTGCAATTAAATGATTGTAATTTAAATTTGTTAAATACTAAGTATTTAATACTGTAATTAGTTAAAACAATTGATAATATATAAGTTTCTCATCCGTTACTTAGCATGAAATGTATGTTTCCAATGCTTTTAACAACATCATGTGTTGAGATACTGAAACAACATCATGTGTTGAGATACTGAAAATCCATTGAAATGTATAAGACGGGGGTGTGGTGTCATGTCTAAACAAAATTGTTATTTTGATTTGGTAAGGCTGTCTGTAAAGTTAACCAGTTACTAGACAGTCATCCAGAATTTTTGATTTTCAAATACAAAATGAATAAAACTTATTGTTTATTTATTTTTTTTTTATTTCAATGGCTAATTTTAGGGGAAGTATGGTACCAACTGTTTACATCTATTATTAGTTAAGTGCCTTATACATTCTTGACCAACATGTGTTTAGGTAAGCAATAAAATACTGATAACATAGATAATGTCTGTATAAGTTGCAAAGGGTTAACCTGATATAATACTTGTCACGGATTATTAGGAATCAATTGGAATTATCATAAACATTAATTCACTTTTCAGGTCTTTAATACATGTATATCCTTCACTGTATATAGCGTAAAATAAACCATTTATCTCCAGAAGAGATTTTTGTAATGTTAAATATAACTCTCAACAAGTATGTAGTACTATCAGTACTATATCAAGATCTCTATATCTTTCGGCCATATAATCGTGATATGTTTACATAGAGCAGATACTGGAGCTTGCCCTGTTAACCTCGTTTTGAGAAATCTATGAATATGTATGAGGTAATATTAAGAAGGGTCTATATTATTAATCTAGTCATTTATTTATTCAGCCCTTGCACCGCAGATTTATCTCTATATTGTCTAATAAATATGCAGATCTGACAGTTTGAAAATTTGAATCGAGAGACCAACGCATTGTTCTCCCATTCCGACATTATTTATGCATGCCTAGAAAAAGTAAATCTGCAAAAAGTTAGTCCTTTATGTTAGGAAACGTTTATAAAGGTAAATGAACAGTTGAACCTATTTTCCTGTTCGTTAAATGCGTTTGAAAAAATAAACAATGTTACAGTATACTGTAGAGCGAGGTGATTTGCACTGTATGGACCGGACCTGTCCTCCCCACAAATAACCCTCCATCTTTAAAATTCTATACTGTAACCGGAAAACGCGATACTGTAACACGTTCCCTACGGTGAAGTAGTATGGGCGTGATTTAATATGTGATGTTGACTTTTTGATAGTATCTGCTGCAATATGACATTGGTATTAAATTATATATATATATATCTGTTTACCGAAAAAAAAAGTTTTAAAGAAAATAATTCAAGACAAACAGTGGCTTGAAAATCTTAATTTTACAAGTAAAAGACAGATACCTGAAATGTTTTGGATCACATCCAGATAAAAGGGAAATAACTTGACTAGATTACTTACTGACTATCCGAGTTTTTTTTATCGGACCTGTTTCGCATAACACATGGCAGCAGAGGAGAAATTTACACAAATACATAATGTGTCTGTGAGAAAAAATGGATCCAGGAGTTTTACAAGAAGGAGTCATGAGTGATTTTTTTTATGAGTGCATGTCTTACATGATATTCACACACACAAAGAATAATAGATCTACAGCACCTACTTTTATATTATATCTACAGATGCGCAATTTTAGCTAATTCCATAGTAGGGGTAGATCTATATAACGCATTTTGCAAGAGGTTGCGAAGAATTCAAAGAATAGTTAGGTCTGAAGTTTACAATAATAAAAATATTTAACTTAGTTTCATGAAAATCATAGATTTGATAGATCAACATTATCTTGGACATAATATAAATTAAAATGGTAAAGATATTTTCCGTATTTTCACTGTAAAAATTTAGTTTTCACTGCAGTGAAAAATATATTCCGTATTTTCACTAGTATCCTGCCGAACTACGTGTCTCTAAATCCAGCCAATGAAAATCATAGATTTGATACATTATCTTGGACATAATATAAATTAAAATGGTAAAGATATTTTCCGTATTTTCACAGTAAAAAATTTAGTTTTCACTGCAGTGAAAAATATATTCCTTATTTTCATTAGTATCTTGCCGAACTACGTGTCTCTAAATCCAGCCAATGGGAAAGTTTTTCGAATCGTCAGGTAAAAAAAGAAAAGATGTATGATAAAAAGAAAATATAATTTTTTTTCTATAAATACGCCGGGATTAATTTTATCTTATGGTGTGAAAGGTGTCATATTTTCCTCTGATAAAGAAAGTTTGCAGTATTATAAATTCATTATAAAGATTGTTGACAGGTTATATGACCTTGGAATATAGAATCTATATACATGTACAAACAACTGTTTATAATTATAAAGCCATATAACCTGTCAAAATCTTTACTATAACTAATAATATACTACTAACCATGACATCCCCTCGAAATAATCAAGGAGCTGCAGAGATTATATACGTGTAGAAGAAGCAAATTTCCTTGTTTAAAATCAACAATTGCATGTTACTAATTTCCTACTTCTTGTTAACAATACCTATGTATTTGCATTTCTCCAGCTAGAAGGTATATAAAATTACATTTTTCGAAATGATGTTTAAACATGTTTATCACATAAACCGCGGCGCAGGAGTGTAATAAAGCCATTTATCACATAAACCGCGGCGCAGGAATGTAATAAAGCCATTTAATAAAAACGATATTACACTAGACGATATTACACTAGTGTAATAACACTTTGACGTCACGTCATTTGCGCTATAAACATAGCGTGAAAGCGCGCTAAAGTTAGCGTTACCACTATAGGCGCGTCAAATAAAAGTGACACTTGTTAACAGTTTACCGTTCTTATTTCATATATGTGATAAATAGAATATTATATTCATGTAGATTCAATACTAAATTTATTGAACTCGTTGAATAAAAAAATATTATGCTCGCCAGAGGCTCGCATAATATGATTTTATTCAACTCGTTCAATAAATTTAGTATTAAACCTACACTCATTCAATATCCTCTATTTATCACACACCCGTGCCGATTTTGCGACTCCGTAAAAATGGTATTGCACGGCCGTGCATATATTTCGACGTGACGTCATTAGCGTTATACAAACAAAGTGTAAAGACGCGCTTAATGTTAGCGTTATACTACAGGCGCGTCAATGACTCTTAGTTCACTTTAAACGGTCTTTATTTTGGGTATATGATAAATAGAATATTAAATTCGTGTAAGTTTATTACTTAATTTTTGTACTCATTGAATGAAATAATATCATGCTCGCTAAAGGCTCGCATAATATTATTTTATAATATTCAACTCGTGCAATAAATTCAGTATTGAACTTACACTCATTTAATATCCTCTATTTATTACATGCTTTTCGGTGGTTTATAGAAATATATCAGTGAGTTAAAAACTGGTAATTTCACAGTTTTAAACAGTGAAATTATTAATTTGATAATTTCACTGTTTTGAATTTAAGCCCCTTATGTTGGTTCAGTGAAATACAAGCGTTCGTGCAGTACTGGATACCGTTTCACTAACATACTTACGCAAATTTTTGACTTACGCAAATTTTTTTTCAATGTGCTAGAAAATAAATTCAAACATACTCACATGTTTTTAAATCTTATATATTCAATATTTCATTCGCTCAAAACTTAATTAACATAAAATTTAAAAAAACAAATACTTGCTATGGACATGAAAAGATCAGTTAAGTTTAAGTATTTGCGTAAGTATGTTAGTGAAACGGTATCCAGTACTGCACGAACGCTTGTATTTCACTGAACCAACATAAGGGGCTTAAATTCAAAACAGTGAAATTATCAAATTGATAAAAATGTATCGCACGGCCGTGCATATATATTGACGTGACGTCATTAGCGCTATACAAACATAATGTAAAGACGCGCTAAATGTTAGCGTTACACTATAGGCGCGTCAATGAAAAATGACTCTTATTTCACATTAAACGGTCTTTATTTTTGGGTATGTGATAAAAAGAATATTGAATTCGTGTAAGTTCATTACTGAATTTATTGCACTCGTTGAATAAAATAATATTATGCTCGCCAGAGGCTCGCATAATATTATTTTTCAACTCGTGCAATAAATTCAGTATTGAACTTACACTTATTCAATATCCTTTATATCCTTCGCGAACTCTCCCATGAACTCAGTGGTCCTCTAAGTGCTCTTTTTAACTATTCTATTCAGATTGCTCAAGTTCCAGATGCATTAAACTGCAAGTTACAAAGCCTAAAACAGGCCCATTATCATAGAGGCGGTTCTTTCTAAACCGTTCAGAAAGAACCGTTTCAGGACGAAGACGTATGACTAAAATACGCAATGGAGATTTTTTTGCGCTACGGACGCAACGGAAATATTTTTTTTGCAAAACAGGCAAAACGTGTGCTTATTCATGAAAATAATGAACATTTAAGTTATAAAACAAATTAACTAGGGGAAAAAGTACGTTTATTTTAAAATGTATCACAAATATTTGCAATAGGTTATTATGAAGGATTCTGTGACGATTGTTCTCTTTTAGTGGTTCTATACCTAGATTCCAGGCAAAAATGCAATCTTGTGTTTAATCAAGTATTTAAGTATTTTATAAATAAGTAAACAATACGTAACTAAGAACTGATTACATTTAATAATTTATTCATAACTATTATTTGATATTTCACACATATTTTTGCTATGTGTAAAATAATAGAACAGTTCTTCCTCAAAACCATTCGAACATTATGCAATTCGAACCAATATTTCAATGGACAATACGAGGGTTGTCCAAAAAATTCGTGCACTGCAGTTATTGTCGTTAGAGTTATTTATAGAAAAACATGAATTATATATCACTTGAACAGGAAATCTATCTACCTCATAAAAAAAACAAAAAAAAACGTGTAACCGGCATGTCGTGAAAACGAATCGTCATACAGTTACCTTGGTAACGTAATACCGGCGCACGAAGGATAAAATGTGTTAGTTCATTACTTTGATGCATTACGGTATTCTTTCAACACTAATGTACATAAAGTTAGTTCCCTATTCCTTATCCCTTATTCCTTTTTCGAATAAGGAATAAGGTTAAAGTCGAATAAGGAACAGGGAACCAGTTCCTTATTCCTTATTCAACTCCAAATAAAGAACAGAAGAAAGACACAAGTTGCAGTTATTTTTGATAAATCTGCATTAGAATTGCAAGGATCAATCCTAAAAATCATGAAATAAAGCATTAGCATAAAAATATTATGGAAAAAAAATGTTAAGGTTCATTCGACTCCGAATAAGGAACAGAAGTAATTATGTAAAGAAAGACACTAGTTGCAGTTATTTTTGATAAATCTGCTTAAGAATTGCAAGGATCAATCATTAAAAGCATGAAATAAGGCATCTACATAAAATATTTTGAAAAAATGTTAAAGTCGAATAAGGAATAGGGAACCAGTTCCTTATTCCTTATTCAACTCCGAATAAGGAACAGAAAGAAATACGTAAAGACAGACACCAGTTGCAGTTATTTTTGATAAATCTGCATAAGAATTGCAAGGATCAATCATTTAAAGCATGAAATAAAGCATCTACATAAAATATTTTGAAAAAAAAATGTTAAAGTCGAATAAGGAATAGGGAACCAGTTCCTTATTCCTTATTCAACTCCGAATAAGGAACAGAAGAAAATACGTAAAGAAAGACACCAGTTGCAGTTATTTTTGATAAATCTGCATTAGAATTGCAAGGATCAATCATTAAAATCATGAAATAAAGCATCTGCATAAAATATTTTGAAAAAATAATTGCAACTGGTGTCTTTCTTTACGTATTTTCTTCTGTTTCTTTTTCGGAGTTGAATAAGGAATAAGGA
The DNA here is from genome assembly GCF_026571515.1 of Ruditapes philippinarum. Classification (NCBI taxonomy): domain Eukaryota; kingdom Metazoa; phylum Mollusca; class Bivalvia; order Venerida; family Veneridae; genus Ruditapes; species Ruditapes philippinarum. The sequence continues at coordinate 35,282 of NW_026865698.1, forward strand.
ACTGGTTCCCTATTCCTTATTCGACTTAAACATATTTTTTTTTCAAAATATTTTTATGCTTATGCTTTATTTCATGATTTTAATAATTGATCCTTGCAAATCAGATTTATCAAAAATAACTGCAACTGGTGTCTTTCTTTACGTAATTACTTCTGTTCCTTATTCGGAGTCGAATGAACCTGAACATTTTTTTTCCAAAATATTTTTATGCTTTATTTCATGACTTTAATGATTGACCCTTGCGATTCTAATGCAGGTTTATCAAAAATAACTGCAACTGGTGTCTTTCTTTACGTATTTCCTTCTGTTCCTTATTTGTAGTTGAATAAGGAATAAGGAACTGGTTCCCTATTCCTTATTCGACTTTAACATTTTTTTTTTCAAAAAAAAATATGTAGATGCTCTATTTCATGCTTTTAATGATTGATCCTTGCAATTCTTATGCATATTTATCAACAATAACTGCAACTGGTGTCTTTCTTTACGTATTTTCTTCTGTTCCTTATTCGGAATTGAATAAGGAATAAGGAACTGGTTCCCTATTCCTTATTCGACTTTAACATATTTTTTTTCAAAAATAATTTAAGCAGATTCTTTATGCAATGATTTGAATGAGGTATAAGGAACGGGTTAAGTAATCCTTGTTCGATTTGAATATTGTTTAAAAATAGGTCGATGCGGTTGCTTTATTCTATGACTATGATAATTGATTTGTGCAATTTTCAACAGAGTTGTGAAAGAACCGTTCTAGTTTTCTGATAATTTTATTTTAGATAAATACTTATTCTGCTGTTCCTTATCTAGATTTGAATAAGGAATCAGGAACTATAGTCTGTCCCATTAAAAATGGAAATGAACTTTTGCCTGGTGTGAATTAACAAAACGAGGTTGAATAAAAATTAAACTATTTTTGTAAACTAAAAAAAAGTCACCCTCGAGAATTTTCAGGATTTTTCTCTAAAGTGTCTACTTTTCTTGTGAAAGCAAATTTTGATTTCTCTATGATAAATCTCTGTTGTTTATTTTCCGTAGCCATTGCCGAAGTACTCTTCATTTGAAGATGAACGGGAGAAAGCACGTGTCATGTTTCTAAAATATACATGAGGTTGTCGGGGTCGTTTCATGATTATTTTACAAAGCATGATCTACAAGATGTAACAGTTTAGTTGCAATGCATGATGGAAAAGTTTAAAAAAATAAATAATAAGCAACAAGTACATCGATGATCGAGTCACATGAAGTAAATCCACAGGGGGAAGACGCTGTGATCTGACACGTTTCGACGATTTTCATTATACCCCTATACTATAAGTTATAACGAAACGTGTCAGAATATTGTTTTTATGAATTTTTATTGTGCAAATCAACTTGCATTGATATTTTTAATGGGTTGTAGCAGGGCCTTCGGGGGGAGGGGGCCCGGGATAATGTCAGATCACAGCGTCTTCCCCCTGTGGAACGGCCCATCAATTTTACATGTCAACATCACAATGTTTATAACTCTTGAAGAAAAAAACTTTATTACGTCAACAACAATTTACGAAATATATGACGTAACAAAAATGCCTCGCGCTTTTTATGGATGATTCCAGTTGCGGCATTGACAGAGGGCGGTTAGGCATAATTATGTAACCTCATACAGATAATTTTAAGCGTTGAGATAAATTTGTCTTGATGGCATTTAAAATAATTTTTGTATACCCAGATTTCGCAACTTATCTGTTAAAATTACACCGTAAATTCATATATTAATAAAACTTTTGATAACATTTATATAATTTTAAACACACTTAATGACACGAATCTATAACAGTACAATACTTCTTCCATTAATTACATAGATCTATAACCTTCGTTTTGATTTTATGTTTTTAAACTATTTTATATTTTTCTCCTATATATATTATCTCGTTATTCAAGACTTCTTTAAATCCTACTCTTTTAGCTACAAAATATACAATACGCGGTATTTTTTCTCCCGCGAAAAATATGCTATTGTTTTTTCACTGAATATTTTCAAATTTTAGGAAGGCTTAAATTATTGAGGACGTCACTGGGTGTTTCTCTTTGACTCGATCTCCCCTTCCTTTTAACATAATATGTAACACTTTAAGTCTAAAAAAACACACTTATTGCCGCTTATTGAACGCTCCAATTCAAACTTATTATTAATAATATTTCTTGTGAAAGTTGAAACCTACGGAAAGTTTTAGCGCACGAACATCGCACCCGAAATAAGAAGGGTAACATATTTTTGTATCCCATCGAACCTGATCGATTTTATTATTTTTGAATAGACGTGATACATACTAATGCACAGAATTCAGACAACTACAGAATTATGTAAACCTACGACGCGTTGCGGTATTCAAGATACGCGCTTGATTGAAAAGCTATCTACTCTGCTCCTTTTTTCTTAAAAATAATATAAAATACGACAGTATATCATGGTAATTATATAAATCTTTGTGTTTTAGAATTTATAAAGCGATTACTGGTATTTTTTACTTCAAATGGTTTTTTATTATTTTAAATAATGTTTTGCTAGTAAAATTGCCTTTTTGACACCAACTTTGTTCTCATTTTTAATCTCATCTTTTTAATGATAACATTTAGCTATTGACCAGTAAGTAAATAAGAATAATCATTTTTTTATAATTACCAAGTACATTTCACGCTAATTGTGAGACGAACCCTAAATGACGTCTATATGGGCGCCGCCATTTTGAAATGGACGTTGTGGCGCCGTTATATGTCGCAACGCCGCTAAATGTCGCAATTGCCGCTAAATGTCGCACCATTGACGCTAAATGTCTTAACCGCCGCTAAATGTCGCAAAACCATTTGACGTTAAATGTCGCAATGTTAACGTTAAATGTCGCACGAATTTCCCTTACCGTTAAATGTCGCAACACTACCGTTAAATGTCGCAAGATGTAATTTTATGTTGAACTCAAGTTTTATTGTATCATATTAATTAAATCTGCCTACTCAATTTGAAAGCGAGTGAATTTATCATATATGGAACTGCGCTACAATTTAGGCGGCGTTAATACTCATCTTGTAAATAAATGTATATTGTTTTGCGTTTGATTTTTAGCTGATCTTATGCAAGTACATATTGATAATTATACAATTGTCTACTATTTGTATGAAACTGCAAAATTGGCATTGTTCTGTAAATAGTTTAGTATAATTGTGTCTGTAAATGGCAGAAGAGACAGGCTGCCTGAGGTGGCAGTCTGATAGCCTAGTTGACTGAGGAGGCAAATTGTCTCGCTGTCGGAAGAGGAAGCCTAAATTGCTGACGACCTGGACCTTAAGAGATTGCCTAACGCCCTGTAAGCCTAACGTTGGTAGCCTAGTATCCTGAGGAGGCCACCTAACATCCTTACAGCCTATCGATGTCAGCTTTGCAACCTGAAGTTGGCAATCTAACAGCTTAGAGTCGGCAGCCTAGTAGCTTAAAGTTAGTGACTTATATTATACATTTTTAAATATGGAAACAATTTAAAATACAGTAAAATCACTATGAAAGGTCATGCAAAAGCACATACACATGCATGATTATGGACAAAAACGCATTTACCTTTAGGGCACTTCACTTTGTAGTCTAATAGCCTAAAGCTGGCAGTCTAGGAGCCTGGCAGCCTAAAATTGGTGTCATGTTATAAAAAATGGAACGATCAAAACAATAAAACGGCAAGTTGGATTTTTCCTAAAATCTATTAGTACAAAGGGCTTCATAATTTACACATTTATTAATCAATACAATAAACATGATCATGGCAAGTAACATAATTATTGCATAAATTTTAATCAAGTTATTGCCATTTTCAGCAGTTTGAGAATGAATATCGTTAACCTAAACTGGCAAGTTGGATTTATCTAAGTACTGTCTATACTTATGCCTTCATAATTTCCACACTTACTTATTTAGAAAAAGATATTGCCATCCATTTTCCCAAGTTATATTCCTTTTTTTTCACTTTGAAAATAGGACCTTGTATGGTTAACCTATTTCGGTAAGTTGGATTTATCTTAAAAAATTATTTAATGATATCTTCCATATCTGGTAGGTGGATACCATTAATGGCCGTGTATTTTTTATGGAGTAAGGGGTCTCTAGTGTCAAGGTCTCTGGTGTGATTTTTTTATAAAATTTTTGCTCATTAAGCCTTTATTGTTAAGATTATGTATTTCATGTTTATTAGGGACAACTACAAAACAATATCATACTTTAACTAATTTTATTTTATAGTCATACATAGTGGCATATGTAATTTATCTCACTGAGTAATGTCTTAGTTTATCTTTGGCATTTTATGGGCACGACTCCATTAATAAAAGCCAAAAGGTTTGGATACCGGGCATACAAAACCCTGTTAGGGCATCCATAGCAAAGCAAACAAATGACACAAAATCAAAACAAGCAAATGGAACAAACTGTATAGCTTTTTGGAACAGTATGTTCTAGAAAATAATTGATCAAAGCAATACTAGTCTTTCAATTCTTCATTCACAAAATAGTCAATTTTCACAAATGTATATGAGCAACAACACAGCATTGACACTGTTGCGCGAAATTGGTTCTGGGAAGCAGAAACCAGTATCGCCAGTATCACAAAATGTCTATTCGCCGGCCGCAAAATGCAAATTTAGCAGACACAACATGTGAAATCTAGTATTTGAAAGTTCATAGAACACATCTCTGGAGTCGCACCGTTGTCGAATTCTCTCTGCTGGTGGTTTTGGCCCAAGCAGTTTTCCTAAAAGATACCTCTTCCGTGGTATTTAGTAGGGCTAGCTTATGTTGGCTAATCTGAAAACATATCAAAAGAGGACAGAAACAACAAAACAAGCATGACACTAGTATTAAATTTAAGCTCAAATCTTTGACACTTCACACTCATAATTGACGAGGAGGGCGGGTGGGTTTTTTCAACAACTCATTTCTTCCTTGTTACAATATTCGACGCCAGCGTTAAAAGGATATGACGTAGATACAGTACCTACGTCATAACCAGGGCAGGGTATAAGTTGTTCCCCAAATAACAGAGACTATTCTATAGAAATAGTCATCATTATTAGGGACAACAACAAAACAATATCATACTTTAACTAATTTTATTTTATAGTCATACACAGTGGCATATGTAATTTATCTCACTGAGTAATGTCTTAGTTTATCTTTGGCATTTTATGGGCACGACTCCATTAATAAAAGCCAAAAGGTTTGGATACCGGGCATACAAAACCCTGTTAGGGCATCCATAGCAAAGCAAACAAATGACACAAAATCAAAACAAGCAAATGGAACAAACTGTATAGCTTTTTGGAACAGTATGTTCTAGAAAATAATTGATCAAAGCAATACTAGTCTTTCAATTCTTCATTCACAAAATAGTCAATTTTCACAAATGTATATGAGCAACAACACAGCATTGACACTGTTGCGCGAAATTGGTTCTGGGAAGCAGAAACCAGTATCGCCAGTATCACAAAATGTCTATTCGCCGGCCGCCACTAGACTTCGGATGGTGAACGGGAGATTTCCCGTTTTCCAGTCGAAGGCTCCGCCAATAACATACAATATTGGCTTCGCCAATATCATACTATTATTGGCTCCGGCGAATTGAATACTTAAAAAAAAATTAGTCGTGCCCAGCCATTCTATGATTTATAATACAACACTGCCATGTAGGTAATTCAACTTAGCAAATAAAGCAGCATTCCAACAAATATGCATATACTAGCGCTCATAAATCAAATATGACACTATCTGAAACACAATAATTTGGGTAGTAACCATCAAGATCTCGAGTTCAGTGCCATTTCTCTTGACATGAATTAAGCAAAAGCATTCAAACTGCTCCAAATATGTGCTAGCTAAATGTATATACATTTGACAGTGCATGTTTTCGAGATATCAATTTAGCAATAACGTTCAAACTGCTTCAAATATGTGCTAGATACATGTATACAATAAGTGCATTCAATCAACTGAACTATAAATTATGCATCAACACATCAACTTTTCAAATATACCTTTCCTGAACCACTCTATGCCATAGGTGTTCGGCGCGCTGATCAGCCACCCACCCCACAACCCTCCCACTCCCCAAAACCATTTAAACTGCAGTATTTTTCATTTGAAACATGTTTTAATATTTGGTATATGCTTTTAATTCAATTACCTTCGTTTCCCACAAAAAATAAAAAATTGATTTATATATATACATATTTAGACAGTAAAGGTATGCAACTTGCTGCACCTTTTTCAGCACTCATCTTAATAATAATTGAACTCCATAACCCAAACGTTTTTTCACCAATTTTCAATATTATGGTTCTGAAGGGTTGGAGGGCCGCAAAGTGGGCGAGGGTCCCCCGGGGGCAGCCACCAACAAACGCGCCGAAAACATATGCCCAATACAATAGTGACCATCAAGATCGTGAGACCTGCATGACTCTGAGAGCAGATATTTCCAATTGCATTCCATGGGTTCGAATCCTTCCAATTCAACCAACATGTTTAATAATGTTACATTAATCAGGTTTCCATTTGTTTTTAAATCGCATGATGTAAACACAACACTCCATGCGGTAAAGAAAACTAGCAACAATTTAATGCATCATATCGTCGACAAGGCAGAACACTTGTATTACAGTTTAGTATGCTCAGCACCTATTGTCATTAGAATAGCATGCAATATTAACGTGTTAGAAATTGTCCTAATTTTTTACCCCACAATTGTACATAGGTTGCCATAATTGAACATAGGTTCGAGCTATATTTTTCAATTTGCAGCATTTCACACCACCCATCCTGGTCAGTCCTGGACTGTCTTTCTTACAACTGTGTGAAGCGCTTATTTAAAATAGGTACTTATACTAATATACTTAACTGAGCTGTAAAAAGATTTGAAACAATTAATAGATTTCGTGGAATATTTACTAATAAAATATCTTTATTGGCCAAAAACATACTAAGTTCCCAAACTCCAAGAATAATGGTTTAAGCTTTTTGTTGGACATAAATTCTACTGCCAGTGTTATTAGCAATTACACAAAATATTCTTTCACTGGTCAGTTTGCAGCATACAGCTATACTGTCAGTTAAAAGTTGTTTGATTCTGTATTGGTTATTAGTCAATTCAACCAATTAAGAGACTTAAATAAACATTGATTATAATAATACACATGTATTTACATTTTATTTTAATTGAAAGCCACATTCATTAATCTATCTGCAATACAGAAAGCAGAAAGCATTTGCTGATTTTCAGCCAAGACATTTTTGATCATCACATTAAGTAGCTGCTGAAAAACAATAATAGCGTAATAATATGGTAATTTAAGTTTTGAACAAAGTGAAACCTTAGAACATTGCCAAAGTATTTGCATCATTTTATTTAAACATTGTAAAGTTAGTGTTTTTTATGTGCCTTATTATGTTTATTGTTAATAAGATAAGTTTATTACCATGAAGATAAAAAGGCAATCATTTTAAGAACAAAAATTATATAAATATCAAGAGCTTAGATGGACTCTGAAGTGCATAATAATTTATTACAAAATTATAAAAATATTTGTACATTTAATTGACACTAATAGAATGTAAACAGTATTAAACAGTATGTAATAGATATTTTTGACATAATGCATAATGCCCATCCAAGGCTTTAATTATAATGAGTGAACAGGTGAAAGTCAAATAAGTTTAAATCTTGCCATAATTCCTTTCAATTTTTATAATGATTATGTACTTTCCATTTATGAACGATAAATCAATGCCATTGGAAATTACCCAAAATGTTCAATTTATAAAAAGTTTGGGACAGTCTTTTTATATTTTAGGCATACTTATATTTTATCCTTAACATTTTAAAATATCAGCTGTAGGTCAATAACCTTTTTTCAGTCAATTATTTGAAACATAAAGTCAATTCAGCATAACTTGACCATGACAAAATAGGCACAATGTCATTTTAATATCATAACCATGTTATTTTGAAATTTAATAGGGTGTACTTTTCACAATAAAATATTGTTTCAACACGGAAATTAAAGTAAGACGATTTATATTAACTTTTTAAATATCAAACCTCACATTCTCTATTAGTTTACATAAAAATTGGTCTTGCAATTCAACCAAAGTTGGGTATTATACTAAAGCCAAGAGAAAATTGTCTTGAATGATTTTCCTTTGAACAACATTCAACAAAGAAAAGTTAAACGTTGAATGCATGATTTTGTGTAAATATTATCAACAGTGTTTAACACTAAAATTTAAGAAGCGTGTTCACTTTTATCACTAGCTTAGGGGAATGAGTACCTATCATATAGCATGAGATTATAAGAAATCCTAAAGAAATGGAAAACTTTTAACCTCTAAATTTAAAACTTCTACCCTCTAAATTAAAGTTTTAAGTTTAATTATGTGTAGATCTATTGTCAAACTATAAGAAAAAAATAAAAAGTAAATGATATACTTTCAAATTTAAAGTTTTATATTTGGATGGTGTTCACTATGACTAACTTATTATCATCAAAAAAGGTTCACAATCATTTAATAAATTAGCTATCCATTTATTATATTAAAATATTTATCTTTTTATGTTGTGTAAAGTAAATAAAAGGTGCAATGGAAAATAAATTTTACAATGAAAAGTGAACTACAACTTGTCAACTCAAAATTGCAATAAATTGTGTGACAAATATAATTTGTTATAAATCTGTACTGTAATGTAGCCTACACCATGAATTATAAACAAAATACTGTAGTCTATTTAAAATTATTATTATTAGTATTATTAATAATTTATTATTTTTATTATAATTATGAATTCATGATTGTCTTATTATTATCATTAGATCACATCATCATTATTATTATTACTATTATCAATTCATTATTATTATTACTAATTTATTATTATTATATTAATCATCATCATTAATAATTTATTATTATTATTATTATTATTATTATCAATTCATTATTATTATTAATTTATTGTTATTATTATTTTATTTTTATATAATGTAAACTTTATTAATTTACTATAATTATTATTATCTAATATCTTAATCATGTGACTGATGTTGCATTGAAGTCTGCATCTTTTTATTATTTGTGCATTATTAATTTATCAATTTCTATTTAATGTGATTTTAACCCCTTCTTATCCAACATAATTTGCTTATTATGCATACTTAATTTTACCATGAAAACAATAGGCCCTAAAATAAGGCAATGTATTCACATCTATGATAACAAATACTGAAATATAACTGAATAATTAATTTGTTCAACTTGTAGATCTAAACCTAGGTTTCACATTGTAAAATAATGTATAAAATAAACATTTAAACAGGAAATACCTCACCTAATACTGTAAGGAACTAAACTACTAGCTCTACTAACATCAGTCACCAATTTATCTCATACAACAATTCACCAAATGTCAGGAGTCCTCACAAGACGCTGCTGATCACCATCGCATTTATTTCCACATTTCCCATACAGACCAGTAGTGTATTGTCTTTAATCACATTCTTCCAATCTCGTCCAGCAAAAGAAAATTATAGATCTATTTTGAAGATTTAAAAGCAAATAAAGTATATTTATGAAACGCCATTCTGCCATGCCAATTGCAATTTACGAAATGACATTTGCTAATGATAAATGCGAAATGCAATTTGCGAAATGACATTTGCTAATGATTATTGCTAAATGACAAATGCGAAATGTTATTGCTATATGCGCTTAATTCTTACTCTCTGGGGCTGGAATGGATGACAAGCAAATTGACGAATTTATCTTTTATTCTTTAATAAACTTTTGATAAATTCTTTGGCACATACAATTAAACTCGTGTCTCTCATTCCATTTACAGTTACATGTAGTCGGACTATACATTCTTAGATTCGGTATTAAACTATTTTACTAAAATCCCCCCCCCTCCGGTGTTGTAAGTCAACTGTAAGGGACGTAATACACTGTATCTGTAACGATCCACAAAGAGCTGCATCAATTACAGAGATTTTAAGGTTCAAACAATATGCGGCATATAGATGGTAACGACAAATTTAAGCCTTTAGGGATTTGTATTCATGGGGCAAAAGATGGTTGGAGCAGAAGGTTGATTTGACTCAAAGTAGACTCAAAGTAGACGAAACAAACAAAATTCCATGTCTGACTTGCACCTACTCTTTAAAGTCAATTCGTGAGCTCAAGAAGGTTCCGTTCATATGGACCGGCTACAGAATATGTTAATATTGCTGATGTCAAAATGCTTCTTCGTTCTCACCACAATGATATGTTTACAAAATGTGCTGTAATATGGATAGTTCAACGAATCACAACCAAATGATCGAATGGTTTTGGCAATATTTGAGATAATCCCTGTTACAGACGTGCATGGATTAATTTGAGTGGTGTTTTGCAAAAATAGACAACGTTCTTTATACATATTGCTTGAAGTTCTGTTTCATTCCTGCAATTCGTAATGAACTTCAACATCATGCACACAATTGGAATAAGCATCGTGTGCGAAAGATGAAGAATGTAAGATCTCTTTCTGAAATACCAAACATGATGTACACTACTGCTGAATTGTATTACTGTACCGAGCAGAGCAAAGTTACTGATGAAGTGGAGGTTGATCATTGCTTGCAAATAAAAACTGTTATGAACGTAATCAGTATTGCTGTCAAAAATGTTTTCCGACTGGGCCCTTTCTGTCATTAAACAATACAGATGGCAGATGCCAACTAATCTTGATAGAGCATTTGAACTGTTTTCAAATTTGATCATGGAAATGTATGCAAGTGGAAAGATTTGGAATACATGTAAATAAAATCATGGTGTCACAGTAAAATTTAGTATAAAGAATTATCGATTCATTTGTTATACATGTACATTATTTAACCATTATAATACTCCCGCTAAAGAAGTTTAAGAAGGGAAATTATTGAGTCGGTTGTCGGGGTGCTCGGTTGGTCTGTATGCATAAATACCTACATTAATGTGGCGCCAGCTTCTTTCACAATTCTTTGGCTTACAGTACATCATCATCATGAAGTGAAGTTTTACAAAAGTCAGTTAGGGCAATCCAGGCATAGCAGATCACAGGTGGCAGTATCGGTGTTTGGACACCCACCCCACCCTGCCCCTAGACCCCTGCTACAACCCTAAAAAAAAAAAAAACAATTCAACACTCTTGAGTCTATATATATGATATCAAATACAAAATCACCGAAAAAATTAAAAAAAAAATCCCACTATCAAAACTATAGTTAACTATAGTTTTGATAGTATAGTTTTGATAGTTGCAGATGCCCTTGAATATAGACATGCACATATGTATTATTTGAACATAAAAGATTGTGGAGCAAACTGCTTTCACATTTCTTAAGTGACTGGCTTCAATCTTGAATTATAACATAATCATGAAGTGAATATGAGCATGCCACAAAATTATGGTCTGGCAAATCAGGCATTGCAGAGTTATGTGCCCTTGAACTTAGACATTTTATGTATAAAGGCTTTATTCCTGCATGAAATTAAAGTTTGTTGTGCGGGGGCTATTATTCGCATCTGTGACAATTTTAGATTGAACAAGTAAATTCATTAAATTGATTATGTATATGGTTATCGAGGCATTATATGTAACTCATAAACAAGCTGCGAAGTTGGCAATAATTATAGAACATTTATTTAGTTGTTGTTACACAAGCGACATGGCTGAACAGTACTAAATTCAATTGGTATCTCTCCAGTATGTATTCTCATGTATGAATTCATGTTCCTCGGCGAAAAGAGGGCTTTTGGTCAAAATGCAAAATACTAACATTTTTCCTAGAACAATAGGCTATCCCCCAAATTGAGACGAGTTGGTCCACTGGTAGGATGCTCGCATGGGATGCGATAGTTCCCAAGTTCGATCCTCGACGGGGACCTATTTTGTATTTCTTCAAGCATTAGACATAGCGTAAAAGTTCGTATCAATGAATGAATTGTGGGTTTAGAGTGCTATGTGCCTGCACAATTCTTTGGAACTCCCCTTCTCTCTCTATCTGGGTAAAACAGGACGACTGGACTTGTCCCTGAGAGGGATTTAACAGTAATGGTAGATAGATATTTGAGAAAAAATCAACAAATTTGTAAAAATCATGTGTCTTATTTATTTGATTCAAACAGAGAACAAAATTAAAGGAGAGAACACATCAGAATCAAATTCAAGGGAAGAAACACGTCAATTATAAAGTACAAATTAACAAGCTCAACTTAGTAATCTCCATCATCATCAACAACAGCAGCAAAGCTTCTGACTCACTATGTTGCGTAGTGACACAATCTCTTTTTCTTCTTTCTGTAAATCTCAGAAACATGCATGTTATAATACAACAGAGATACATCAGGTTGCAAGTTAACTTTATCCTGTTTATAGGGTAAAAATGTCGTTAATAATTCTTACATATTTCAAACTGAGTAATAATAAAAGCCAGATAATCAGACAACTTCATTAATTGAACAAAATCCAGGTACACAACAATTCATTCTAGTATAGGGAAACTCCACACCAATACCATTTTGGTACATAAAATAAGAGATGAAGTACATACATGTACTAGTAATAGGAAGTAACATTATAAATTCTTGTTATATGAATACCCAAAATTTTAAACAAATATATTTTCGTCTAACAAAATGTCTTGAAAGAAAGGACTATAAAAGCGTTCATTTCCTTGCATATTTATTTAATATGACACTAAACTATTCAACATGTAAATAAATAAAAAAGAAAACTAGATATGAAGGGATCTTAATAGGGCAGTGCAATTGATTAATCTGAAGAAAAAAAATAAAGCAAACTTTTGAAATAATTTCTTTTGTATTATTGAACAGAATTAAAACAAGAGTTGGTCGTTTTACAGCCAAAGCTCGTGTATTCAAAGTTGTCATTATATTAGAGATTTTGACAGAGATACAATCAAATTTTACAATATCAGTATAAAAAAGTTTAAATATTAGAAAAGAAGGTAAAAATGCTCCATTACTTTAATGACCATCATTTTATTTAGGTCCTGGCATAAGATTCCAGCAAGTCACATCACATTTCTTTACAGTAACAGACTATTTTTTGGATCGGTGGCATATACTGGACAGAATTTATTAGCATCGACGTAATCGATCTACTGTTTCTAAATTATCACCTCTACTTTTCAAGGCCTTGAATTCTCTTGACACACTTTTCTCCGTTTGCGCATTTGCTGAGCCACTTTGCTCCGATGACGCATTAGCTCAACCTACATTTCCCGGTTTGCTTCGTTTTGCTGACATTTCAGCTGGACACACTTTTTCCTCAGAGTCACTGAAGTACATCAGTGGTTTGTTTTGCATACCCATGTATAATCTTGTGGCTCCAACATACTTCTTATTGTGTTGAATGTACATGTAGTTAAAAACAGAAAAATTATCTTCATCAAACATCTCGTCCACCATAATTTAAAGGATTATATAACCCTCATTTTAACATTCATCATGAAATTAAAGATCTACTAGCAGTCTGTTTCTCACAGTTTCATAGTCATCATTACAACCTAAGTGCAGTTCCAATACTTTGTGTCTATAGAGCGCATCAACTTAAGCTCCAGCCCTGTTCTCCTTCACCCCACAGCGTATCAAGTACTCCTCAGCCTGCAATACGAAACAATAACAGTTATTATTTATAGTTACTTGCTACAGGGCATTGGCAGTGTTCATTACCATTAATGTCAATGAATAGTCTAAATCAAACCCAGTCTTCTATCTTCAGTTTTTGTATGTATTTTTTGGTTCGGGTGGATCATTTATCAAGAACTTATTGCTAAATTTTTACTATCAACAATAGGAACTGTCAGATTACTATGAATGGCTTTTCAGTGAGGCCTTGGTCAAAGTTTTAAACCTTTATCTACAATAACAGCTGCCTGCTGTCATAATGAGTATTTTTTTTTAAAAAATGATATCTTTGTGACAATGCTACTGTACTTAACCGCAAAAATTAACCAAGCTGTGAAGCTGACGCGATTGCCGACACCAGGGTGAGTACAATATCTTGAAATATTCTTGGAGCTAAAAACGTTTCAATATTTCATTATTTTTATTTAATATATTTACATATTAGTAAAAAATTGCTGTGCCCCGTGTGGTGCCTCAATGTTTGTTCCGTTCCGTTTCGTTCCGTTCCGCAAAGTATAAAAAGCCCTAAAAATCATACCTTTATTTTCTGTTTTGTTGCAACAACTGGAGAACTTGTTGGCATCTTTCTTGATGCTTTTAAGGACAGGAGATTCCATTTAAGTTCTTCTAAAGTACGAGCACTACCTATAAAATATTTTGACAGAGTATTATTAATTATATTAGCAAGCAAATAAATAGAAAGCAAATGTTTCCTTAAAATGGAGCGCCTCGTTGAATTTCGAACAATATGTGACATTTTGGTCTTTTTGAGATGCTTAAATATTCCCAAAGCACAATCTATTACAGACCTTTTCATATCAAAAGTATTTAAAACTGTAGCTTGGATATTTATTAATTTTAATAACTATTTACACTATATACAAGCGAATTACCGGAAATGACTTTTAAACAATTGATAAAAAAGTTAAAAACATATATAAATGGTCAATTCCTGCTAATGATACTAAAGTTCTATTCAATATTTATCACACAGTAAAAGGATAAACATTTGATAAGCATTGGCACACACATTTAAAATGTCATGTTTGGTCCAAATCGTTAACAAAATCACTGGTTACATTTATGTGAATATGGTTAATAAAACATTAATTTTCCTCAAAATATGCCATATTTTGTATAAAATTAATAGGAAAAACACTGCATACAAAAGAAATTTCTTATGTAAATATTATTATGTAAATATTATTTGTAATATCTGGTCATTCCTGGTACAAAGTACCTCCTGCATTAAGTACTTTGAGGATACTGTCGTAGATCTTATCCTTCAACACGACTTAATTGAAGCTTAAAAACCCCAAAAAATGTGAAAAATATTCTTTATTACTGTTTATCTTGTTTTTACTTCGCAAATATCTGTTTACTACCTACCTGGTCTGAATTAATGGTGGAAATTGATCGGAAATAACCTTGTGCCAATAAGCATTTTGCATTTATCATTAGCAAATATCATTTCGCATTTATCATTTCGCAAATAGCAATTCGCAAATAGCAATTCGCATGGCAGAATGGCTTTCCATATATATTTTAAAACTGATTAGCTAATAATAACTGATTTATTATGAACCTGTTAGATTAATAGACACATTTTTTCCTAATTCAGGACAATTAGCACAAGTTAACAAAAATTTCTTGCTTCCACCATGCTTAACGCCATTGAAAATAGCAAAGTGCACCTACTGACCTAGCTAGATCATCGTATTATTTATGTAGATCTATCATATTTTTTTTAAAAGGTTTTCATTACAATCATCATCGTTACCATCAGTAACTAATACACCGCGAATGATTTAACATTATAGCGAAATACAGACATAGCTAAATGAATAGCCGTGGGTGAGAGTAGATCCATGGATCGTCATAATAAAATTGTCAATTTACGGCAGCAGTCAGCATAAAGCTAGACAAAGTATAATTCACAAAACAATGAATATAAATAATTTAAATTTAAACTGTTCTCGACAACAATCTGTTGAAGATCTAAATCTGAAATTGAATAAGAAAACTTCTCTGTCCATATAATATCCTGCTTGATTCAGTGACAGTGTTCCGTGTTCCCACCAAAGACATCAAGAACAAATCCGCTTCAATCGTGGAACATATCAACAAAATTGCTGCTTATAGGGCACACAGAAAATCACCGACGTCTTATCGATTCATATCTAGAAGATATTACTATCGATTGCTGTTTTGATCAGCGATTTTTTCCATTTTTTTCAACAACTCATTTAGAACTTCCTTGTTACAATATTCGACGCCAGCGTTAAAAGGATATGACGTAGATACAGTACCTACGTCATAACCAGGGCAGGGTATAAGTTGTTCCCCAAATAACAGAGACTATTCTATAGAAATAGTCATCATTAATACAAACATGCCAAGGGAGGTCCTCTTCCTTTGGGTTTAGTTGGGGGTCCTGTGGGTAATGGCCAAAGTCACCAATGCCAAAAATAGATTTTAACATTTTTACAGGTGTTTTAACATTATTCTTTTGAAAGATGTCTTTTATATTTGGTAGGAACATGGAATTGAGGTCTTCTCCTTTGGATGGAGTTATGGTTCAGTTGGGTCAAGGTCACCAGTTCTAAAATAGATTTCTACACTTTTACAGCCTTTATTTATTGACAAATGTATTTAATATTTGGAAGGTAGATAACTTGCATGGTATTCTTCCTTTATATTGAGGAAGGGATCAATGGGCCATGGTCACAAATGCTAAAATAGATTTTAATTTACATGATGAAGTTCACACAAACAGTTTATGCTTTTATCAAATTTGCTAGTCGTATGCGTGTTTTTATTTACATTTTAACGCCAGAAAGGCGGTGGTCATTCATATTATTGTTGCAATAAATTAAAAATATATTTTCTTTACACATCTGTTCCATTTTTTTGTTTTGAAAAATAAAGTTCTTAAAATTATCTTAAAATAGATACACTAGTGTGCGGTTGTTTGTATTTATGGTCATTTGAACTTTACTATGACGTACTCGACATGCGCATTTTAGGACGAACATAAAAGTGGTTAGAGATATCTAACCAATATCGTCGTTACATATGTACGTCTTGTGTTTTTCGAAAAATGTCAGATTAAAGAGCTAGGTTCACTAACCATGGATTTTTGCCCAAGATTTTGGCAAAAAATAATTTGATGAAAAGTTCTTGTTTTTAGGTTTTATTTATAAGTTCAATCCTTAAACTGTTAAAAAAATATGAATTTATAGACATATGTTTACATTTAGTATGATTTATGTTCTATGGAAATACCCCTATTTCCAGCAAAATTAGGAAAATTCACGTATTTTTTGGTGTTTTAAACGAAAATTAAAGTATCAGCACAGTCCAGCCCCAACACAATCATTACACCATTGTTTTGTAATGTATCAAAGGCTTCAACTATATCAATATAAAGTTGGGGCTTGCCTGTGCTCTATTCCAAAATAAGATTTTTATCTAATATCTAAACGTCATTTTCTGGCATAAATTTCAGTAAATGCAAATCATGGAGCATGTATATTGCACTCAACATTATTAATTTTGTATTCTAAGTTGTTGAAATATGATTCATAACATAAATTTTAATAAAATTTTGCAGAAAAATCATTTCTAGTAAATTAAAGGCACTTTCATTAAAATAAGTACGATTATGTTTTGGTACGAGTTCGACGGTTTCCACTGTAACGGTTGTAAACAAAACTATGGCAAGTTAAAAGAATTATATGTAAACGCTTATAAATAAATGCTGAAATTCTACTTATGCCTTAAATATTTCATTCTTAGAATTAGCAAGGTGTTGTTATGTAATTTTATTGATTCATTGAAAGAAGTTATGCTGTTCAAGCTATTTTATTGCTGAATACTTGATCTGGGTCCGGTTCTTTCGCCCTCACAAAAAACAACAACAACAACAACAACAAAAACAACTGTGGTCGTTTAAACACAGTGATTAACAGGTTTTTATGTCTTTTTAAAAGGTAGATAAGAAGAATTCAATTTACTTTGTGAAAACAGAATTATTGCAAGTCTCAAAACAATTTAAAGATACTGTATGTAGAGTATTTAAACTTTATAATTCCACATCGTCTGCATTGATGTAAAACTACCTGTTTAATGATGTCATCACATCTTGGAATGTGGCATTAGCTCAGTGGTAGAATGGGAGCCTGTCACCCAGGAGAATTGAGTTCAAAACCTTGATCATGAACTCGTTTTTTTTTTTCGTTTTAATAATTAATAAAATAGATAGTGCTTTTTCAGTAAATAATATGCTATTTCATTAATGTATTTATTCCTTCAGATTTTTAGCATTTTAAGTCCGTGCTATTTCATAGAACTTTATTAAGGTATTAAAGATTTGTTAGACATTTAATTGCTTAAATAAAAGTTCAACAAGAAGTTTTAAATCTTATTAATTTAGTATTATTCTCATTAAAAACTATTCACAAGAAATTGCCAGAGCAGAAAATATGTTAGGAGTCAACGGAAGAAAAGTCTTCAGTACACTTTCCCAGGATGAGAAAAAAGCATGGTATTAAGCTCTAGCTGTTTCCAAGAAAGTCTTGACTTGTCCTTTTTCACAATTCAAAAGGATCCTTTTATTTTGTGCACGAAATTGCAGAGCATACATGTAAGCAGCCATAACTACATAAATTGGATTATCTACACGAATGACAGCATTGATGTGTAATTACTGCCTTTCTTATGGCTGGTGCACATGTAAATGTAGTTAGTATGTGTTCCGATGTCTCCACCGTAACATGGTACCTCGCATATGGACACCATGAGGAGTGTTGAGACTCAGTCAGGAGTGAGAAATTGGTCTGATAATTTTGCTGATCATGTAGCGGTATTTTGAAATTGATAGCCATTTAATACAGTGTGAAAGAGAATCATTAAAAGGAACAGTAATAGAGACAATGCTTAATTAAATTTTTGATTGTAGGCTTCCTTATGTTAAATGTTTAATTTACAATCATTATGTAGATATAAGGGCATATTGGAATAATATAAACCAAATCTTACTTAGAGTTGTTTTATGTCACATAAATTATGAATACATGTAAATAAATGTTTTATGCCCTCGAAGGATGGCATATTAAAATCGAACCGTCCGTCTGTCAGTCTGTCATTCAGGCTTTATACATATAGACAGTGGTGGTCATGTCCGCTCTGATTCAGTATGCATGAAAGGATTTTAATTTTTCTTTCATATATGAAATAACCATAGATGCATGGTGTGTCGCGAACAAGACTGGTTTCTATGACTTAGGTCCAGGTAATTTTTAGGGTTCAAACTTTGTCAATTTTGATATTAATATACATATCGGCAGAGATGGTCGTGTCTGCTCTGAAAATAATATGCATGAAAGGATTATATTTTTTTTATTTCACATACGAAATTATCATAAATGTATGATGTGTTGCCCTAAAGACCCGTGTTCCTACGCCTTAGTTTAAGGTCACTGCTGGCGTTTAAACTTTTTCAATATTTATGTTATATACATATAAATGGTGGGTGTTGTGTCCGCTTTGTAACTTCCATATACATGAAAGTTTCAATTTTTATTTAAAAATATAAAGTCACCATAGATGGACAATGTGTTATGAACAAGACCTAGGTTTCTTTGTATAACTTATACAATGTAGTTCACTGCTGGGGTTCAAACTTTGTCAATTTTTACCACCACACTTAACATGTAATAGTTGGTTTAGAACTAGAATCCTTTGGGGGCATTTGTCACGTTCTGTGACAGCTCTTGTTTTTTCTCAGTTCTCATTTCGTCATGGATCATTACATTACAATTGTAATAAAAGTCTGATTTCCATAATTATAAATAACACAAATCGTTTTCTGGATTTGGCTGTATCATAATTTATAAAAGAAAATAGTATCGAATTTGCAGTTCAGTATCAAATATTACGTATACTCCGAAAGAGCATGCAGTCAAACATTATTTTTACTTGACAAAAAAATTCTAACGTACTTTTATTTAGGCGGACTTTTACACTATACATTGGAATAAGTCAACAACTCCTAGTATTTACATACTATTTGCTTACATGTATATAGTTACTCAGTGTAAGTTTAGTTAGGTTAGACAGAAATACCTATCTGTTTTGTGTTATTATAATATAATAATAATAATAATAATAATAATAATTTATTATTATTATTATTATCATTATTATTATTAATATTATTATGTTCAACGTCCTTGTCTAAAGACTGACTATAAAGGCCGTTAAAATTGCGATTGATTCTATACACCCTTATTTTAAGCGTAATGTAAGAAGTAGATGAATATAACAAGCAAATTAGACATTTATTAATAAAAAATGAACAAACTTACAGTATTTATAAAAGTAAAAATAAATACATTTAGTTAGGCGAAAAATAATATGCATGCACATTTTTATTTCTAAATATCCGAATTTGGAATATCCGAAACGTGCCCCATTTATCTTTTATATTAGTTTTGTAATAGTCTAATTTTAACTAAACTATAATTTTGTTTACAATATATAAGAAATATATTGCTTTCTTATGAGTTTAATTCAGTCAAACACACAAATTTATTAGTCTTGTATGAAAATTGTCGTCAAATTTGTGATTTAATTGAATTAAGCAGGTGCTCTAATTATGACGTCATTATGTCGTCATAGTAACCAGAAGTGCCTAATAAATGTCTATTTTGAAAATGTAACACATTGTACTATACACCTTTAGGTTTTTATCAATATCTAAGATGGGGCCATTTTTGGTGCTTAGTGAACCTTGCTCTTTCATTGAAATATTTATAATGAAGCGTTACTGATTAAGATTTTCATTACAGCAAAGCAATGACATAAAAAGCCTAAATTCTCTGGCCAAAACGGCTAGCTGTCTTCAGCCAAACAGCAAGGCCAATATGAGCTTAATCGATTATTTGTATTCTTAATATATGATAGTAACTGAGAATCTTTCATAGTATAAAGCGACTTGGCGAGTAAAATATCACTTGCCACAATGTCAAAGCGTAAATAGTGTTTGAAAAATCGTAAAATGTACTAAATCTTGTGTACTTATTTTAACTTTGACATCTGCTTACTGTGTGTGAATTTGCGTTTATTTATACTCGCCACCGGTTGCCCATATGGGCGAGTCCCCTAGAAGAGTACAAGTCATTTTAGATTTTTGAGGATAGTGCGATTACAGAAGCTTCCCCTTCTTTAACGTGCCAAGTTGTTTTAGCACCCATACACGGGACCTCGATTTAAAGTATCATCCGAAAGACTGATCAGTAATTTTAGTTGGCCAGCCCGGGAATAGAACCAACAAGGTCGAGGTTACAAGTCTCGCGCTCTATGCGGGCTGGCTGCTTACAAAAATTCCGGTGCATATAATCGTAAAATTCGCTCATATCTAGCACCCGACTGCGTATCGAATACTACATGATCAAGAATTACTACATGATTTTTTTTTTCGATTTTCGTATTGACCGTGCATTTCATACTATGTTTTTCACGTATTTGCCGTTTCTGTTAAAATAAAAAATTTGCCTTGATATTCAATCAAAATTTCACGTTTGAAGTGAATATTTGTGATGTTTCTTTTTTTGAAAATATAAAAAGGGAGATATTTTAGAAAAAATACCTTTCAGGGTCATCTGTCCTTTAGAAATGCATTAGTACTTTCATATGAAATAAGTATTTTAAGTTTAAAGTGAATATGTTTGAAATTAGCCGTAACCAAAAGGTTAATCAGAGCGAAAACATCTTAGAGAAATAAGGGGAATAACTTTGCAAAATATAACTAGGATTATCTGCCTTTTGATATTGCATCATATGATCATAGTGAACAACTAAACCACGTTTAAAGTAAATTCGGTAGTTTCTGAGAAAATAAATGAAATTACTTAAACCAAATTCTGAGAGTGACAATACCATAATACCTTTAATCTGTTGTCAATCAGGGTTACAAATGAAAATGTTAAACAAAAGAAAAATACTTATCTATTGAGAATTTAGTATCAATTATCCTTTCTAGCCTAAAGATTTCATTACATAGTAGCTCAAAACCTCGATATTTATGTTCATTAAAGAAACCAAGTAAGACAAAGATAACTATTACAATTAAAATAACTATGAGAATGTTAAAAAGTAATATAATTCTTCTTTAAACATGATTTAAACATGAATTTACATCTTGCGATATTTAACGGTAGTGTTGCGACATTTAACGGTAAGGGAAATTCGTGCGACATTTAACGTTAACATTGCGACATTTAACGGCAAATGATTTTGCGACATTTAGCGGCGGTTGCGACATTTAGCGTCAAAGGTGCGACATTTAGCGGCAATTGCGACATTTAGCGGCGTTGCGACATATAACGGCGCCACAGACGTCACGTCAGGTTACAACGTAAGTCAACGGGAAAAAATATAATTTTAACATTGTGACCATACTACTAACGTTAAGAAAAAAATGAAAAACATGCCTAGAGATATTGACGTCAGGGTTAACATGACATTAATTTAAACGATTTTACAATTATATTAAATAAAAAATGGAATATTCAAATTTAATGGGACAGACTATAGTTCCTTATTCTTTATTCGAGAAAGGAATAAGAACTGATTCCTTATTCCTTATTCGAAAAGGAATAAGGAATAGGGAACTAACTTTATGTACAGACATATAAACGGTAAAATTCAGGGAAAAGTGTGTGTACGTCATCCTAGCGTGACTAGAAAATATGACGTCATTTGCCCTATAGTAACGGTCCTAAACAAACATTTGTGTGTGGTCGTCAGTACTGTAAGTACGTGAAAATGTCAGTCACTAAACGTCTGGAAATACGGAAGATCATCAAATTTTGTGCAAATATTGGAAAAACACCAAGAGATACCTACAAAGAACTTAAAAGGGCAAGCGGGACAAGTTTAGTGTCACGAAGGCTGGTTTTTAAATGGAACAAATGCTCTGTAGAAGGGCGAGAGTCGGTAGACGATGACAACCGGTCAGGCAAACGTTCGTCCGTAATTCCGGCGCATGTGACGAGGATTGTCCAATATATTCATGCACTGGTTAAATATTTTACATGTACGTTGCATAAGAACAATTAAAACTACAAAATGCTTTGCATCAATCATCTCTCTATTGACAGTAAAACAAATTATAACATAAAAAGCAAATGCCACATTACAAGCAACAAACAATTAATACATTTGCAGTAATGGACTAACCCAATTTTTGTCGTGCGCCGGTATTACGTTACTAAGGTAACTTAATGACAATTCTTTTTCACGGCACGCCGGTTACTCGGCTTTTTCTTTTGTTTTCTTATTTGAGACAGAATTCCCCTTCAAGTGATATATAATTCATTTGTTTTTATTAATAACTCTCACTACAACAACTGCAGTGCACGAATTTTTTGGACAACCCTCGTATTCTCGGCGCAACGGAGATATTTTTCTTTATCTCTGTCTCTGCCTTGAATTTACTTTTAGTTTACCAATTATTTCAATTTTACTTGTTTTCTATTTTGCTTCGACCAGACCTTTCAATCTTTGTCACAACAGACAAACATTTCAGAATTTCAGACATCGCATTATTTTGTGACTTTATGCATTAGGTTCTACTTTTTCCACAAAAATATGCAACTTAATTAATAAACAACGAGCACATACCAAGACCATGGAGAAAAATTGATTAGTGCTTCGGATATTCAACTTTAATAGAGAAGAATTGCCAATGCTGATTTTGTACATTACCTGTGACTGTTCACATCATTTTGCGGCGTTTTTGATCATGATGTGCAGCATTAACATTTAACTTGTTGGAATTTTCACCCATAGCCCATAAGGAATGTAGAGTTGCCTAAAAACACCTCGTCTCCAAAAACAACAACAATCAATAACAAATTTAATGTTTAATTTGTTCAGTGCGCTTGAGAGAAAAACAAACTACATATTCATATATAAATGAAATCAACATACATTTCACATTCACATATCACGATGGCAAATCATATATTTAAACATATAATTCATGATGTCAAAATGTTTGAAGTATTTAATCACATGATACTGTTTCAAACTATTTAATTTAGAACTATTACAAAATATACATACTATTTTTCATAATCAAAACGAACTGGAAGTAATTAAATTGGAAAATTAATTTACGTGTTAACTGATAGGCTCTCTCAATGCTGAATGACTACTATAACCCGCCAAGATTTAAATCTCGTGCAAAATCATACTCCCCCTAGCGGAGACTTATCAATATACAAGGAAAAATAATTCTGTACTTATTCATACTTCAAACGTAGAAATTTATATATCCCAACCCTTGGAATGTTATAAATGCCTATACCAGGCAACTGCCAGGTTAGGACGTCTAATATTCATAAAATTGGTAAATTAATTATATCTGATTACATTTTTGTATCAGCTCGGTTTCAGGTACAAAACCAAAGAAAGATTTAGTACGAAAGAAATATTATTAAAAGCTTTTTTTATGGTACAGTAAAGGATTTTCACAAGATACTGTCTCGCTTCAGAACTGTTCACTATTTAGGGGAGAAGATGTGTAAGCAGTCGGATAGCTCAGTCGGTACAGCCGCGGTACTGTATTCCGAGGGTCCAGGTTGGAGTCCCGGTCAGACTGCACATTTTCTCTCCCTGTGATTTTTGGGCGCCCAATTGGGGGGCCGGTAAGGGGGTGCCATTTTTCTCACCCTGGGGACGATAATAAAACATGAAACAAAACAATTCTTTAAAGATCAGTGTAAACCCCAGACACAAACCTTGCAAATTTACAACGTCTCACAATCCCAAATATAAAGAAAGGGTGTGCCCTTTTAATATATTTTAAAGTAAAAAATCGAGTCAACACTTATATTATGGTTTATCAAAAAATTTAAACCCCACATATAAAAAAAAATTTAAATTTTTATTGTTTGCAGTTTTTAAATTTTCATATTTCATACTACAAGGAAAAATTTCCCTTTAATAATTTCCAATGATGATGGATTTTTAAATAATTAACTATTTTACACAGATAATGTTTGTTATACAGATGAAATATCATAAATGATAGGTCGAGTTCGAATGTTGCTTCAGACCACTTTTTTCAAAAGAAAAGGTTGCTGGTTAGGGTATGAATCACCTTTAGTGATAGCTCTAGCATTTGATTTAAAATGCTTGTCAACCTACGTATGACGTCAGAATTTAGATACTATGCAGAAATAAAAAGCATTAGGAGGAAGTGTTACACGAAGGATGGAGTTCTTATGATAACTTGTTCAGGAGTTCTTGTGATAACTGTCACGGAGTTCGTCGGAAAACATCTGTATATACTACAAAAACACTCGTCAAAAATGGTTATTTTCATCGTTCAAAAATGAGTTTAGGTGCTAAATTAAACTTTAAAGATTAAGCTTGTCTTACATCTTGCATTATGTGTCAAAAACTAATTCACAGGCTATTTTTCATCGCCTCTTGCTTTAAATCTGGTAGTTTTGAGTAAAATTTCCAAATTATTTGCCAATTCACAAGTTTTGACCGGTTTATTTCTGGTCTTCATCCTTGCCATACATAATTACCTAATTATAATGCAAAATTGCAAACATAAAGCACCGGCTAACAGATTTATACCCGATTTTTCAAATGTCCCGGAGTTCTTGTGATGACTGTGAAGATGTCACAGAGTTCTTATGATAACTTTAGTTATCGCCAGTGTGTTTCTTGCGCTAAATCACGGCACGTTTTGGCGTTAATTATCATTCAATAAGATAGTAAATCATTATGAAATGCAGTACGATCATCCTTTGCACAATAATGTCGAAAAAACATTGGTCTTAAGTGTCTGCAAAGGATAAATAGTTGAAATAGGCCATCATCTACAGTAAAAATTGAACCGGCGGCCACTGATATTCAGCAGCATAATGGCTTAAACCACAAAACAAAAATGTCTCAAAACGTACACGTTGTTCTCAGTTTCACATGTTTTAAGCAACCACCTTTCTTAAGCAGACAATATATAGGCATGCTTCCCTTACCTAAGGGCTAAGTAATTTGTATCATTTTATACCATAATAAATAAGTATATAACCAGGATAATTTCCACACCTATGTCTTAAAAAAGTACGATACTTGATAAAAACTCAACTGCGGTTGGCTCTAACTACCGATCTCTCGAAAAAAATTAGAACTGTCTCTCCAGGTTCCTAATTTACCTAGAATGGGATTTCAGTTATTGTGCATGGGCATTCAAACTGGAATTTCCCAGGTGTTGCTTGTAAGTGTCGTAAGTTCTCTAATGTAACTTAAAACAACAGACACAACTTTGAAACATATTAATCGCTGTACTATTATGCTGCTGTTTTACATATAAAACAAATGTTTCTCTGATTGTTGCAGTAACATAGATGCTTAACTGAGAAAAATAGACTGTATAACAGGATGAAAATGATAAAGGGCCAGAAAACTGCTAGGGGCCGGAAACTGCTAGGAAACCGTACATAAATCCCTTTTCCAGTCTACGAAATCTGCGTCAAACGAAAATGAAATACTATGAAAAAGAAACGGGGATAAGAAATAATATCTCTTGAACTAAAATTCACTCAAAACCAACATTATATATCCTAATTTTTGCGCAAAGGATGAGCGTACTACATTTCATAATCATTTACAATCTCATTGAATAATAAAAGAACGCTAAAACGTGCCGTGATTTAGCGCAAGAAATACACTGGCAATAACAAACATTATCATAAGAACTCTGTGACATCTTCCCAGTTATCACAAGAACTCCGGGACATTTGAAAAATCGGGTATAAATCTGTTAGCCGGTGCTTTATGTTTGCAATTTTGCATTATAATTAGGTAATTATGTATGGCAATGATGAAGATCAGAAATAAACAGGTCAAAACTTGTGAATTGGCAAATAATTTGGAAATTTTACTCAAAACTACCAGGTTTAAAGCAAGAGGCTATTAAAAATGACCTGTGAATTAGTTTTTGACACATAATACAAGATGTAAGACAAGCGTAATCATTTAACACCTAAAACTCATTTTAAAAAGATGAAAATAACCATTTTTGACGAGTGTTTTTGTAGTATATACAGATGTTTTCCGACAAACTCCGTGACAGTTATCACAAGAATTCCTGAACAAGTTATCATAAGAACTCCATCTTTCGTCTAACACTTCCTCCCCCGTGATACATAAGCGTCGCATTGATGAAACATTAAATACAAAGCATGAACGTGGCAAGAAGTACTGCGCTCAGTGACAAAGACTGATATCTTGTACTAGCAGATATCTCGGCGGTTTCATTTCTCAACCTTCCAGTCCAAGTTTTGTAGTCGGCCCAGCATACGTATAATATCTCAACAGCATAACCATTCTCAATAACTTGCTCAACCGTGAAATTACCGTCACCTTTTGTAGATGCTGAAAAGCACACTGACAATGAACTACCGTACAATTTGTTTTCGATCTGGCAATATTCGGTTTTGTTCAACCTTATGTGTGGACAAACCATCTTTCCGATGGACAGCACGTAGCATTCCGGACAATCCTTTGTACGGATTATCAGAGTTTCTTGCTTATAAAATATGTCTGTATCGTCACTATGCCATTCTCCGTTCTTTTCGTGCTGAATCACCGCCGAAATTTTTACTGGTGTGTTGACATTTCCAGTATCAATATGTGAATCATTTAATTTAAGGTTACGAAGAATGTTAGTGATCCATTCCTCACTGACTGTTTTAGAAGATCGTACATGCAACGTTAGAACTAGAAAGTCTACATAGTTCGTGAAATGGGAGGTAAACGTAGACAATAAATTTTTCTGTATATCAACATTAAGGACGTTGAGGTACCTTAGCAATTTAAAAAATATGCTCTTTGCAGACGGCTTTATAACGTTCAATGTTACCGATTCCAGGAGCTGTATCTTTATCAGGACAGGAAATACACGATTTCTAGCCTCAAACAGCCTTGGTATACACTCGCCTCTGTACGGTCGACGTTGAAATGGACACAGTAGGTTTTTACAATTTCCCTGCCAAGAAAGAAAATGAAAAATTTAACCATCTGATCATTGGATTAATCTATGATTATCTAGCATTGGTATTCTATATTCTACATCAGTGTAATCCGCTCTAGTAAATTCCGTGAGAGCTTTTTAAACATTTATATATATATCAACTGCTGGATGCGTTTACCACGTAACATTTCATAAATCTGCGTGAGTTAAAAAAACTAATACAATTGACGGTTCTTCAATGACGTTTTTAATATTCCATAATTTTTAATAAGATTAAGAGTATGACCATTCATTGAAGTGAGTAATTCATACATAGAATGTTTTAGGAAAATCAGTATTTTACCGGGATGAGAAACCGCATGCTTTAACAATAAGCTATGCTAATGATTTCCTTGAAAACTTTCGTTGTACGTGTTTCTCACTAAAGTGCGTGGGTTATTCACTTTATCCCATAAAAGTCAATGAAATATTGAAAAAATATAAATAAAGCCGGGATTGTCTTTTAAATTGGCTATCTGCTCTAAAAAGATCACAAAAGTCACGTGGTACATTGGCACTGTTTATACAACACACTGTATTACCGGCTCCTGTAATGACAGAATGTTGTTGTCACTATTTGCGTAATATAAATATGCCAACAAGTTTATAGTATCAGTAAGTTTTAGATTTCTGTCATCACTACACCAATTTCTCATCACTTACACCGGAAATTGAGTGTGTACAATTATCATATAGCCGTGTCATTGAATACTTTATCGTTTTACAACTATTTATATACTCTAATTAATAATTATGTTTTGTATGTACATGTATGTATAGATATTGTACATCTAACACAAACATTACGGGGGTACCATTACCACACTTAGTCTTTTATCACTGTATGAAATCAGCCGGATATTGTGACGTGATTTAGTTTACTCGTTTATTACACAGATGGAAAAAGGGAAAACTTGCAAGTTTCTTTTAATTTTCAATATTTGTATACGAGAAATCAGCATTATTTTAATTAAATATTGTTATATAATAACTTGCCAAGACCATGTAAACATTCCTAAACAACGCTGGTTAAAAGTATCTTAATTAACGGCTTTAAGGAACTCCACTGAGGTCTAAGAGCCAAAAAAAAAAAAGAAAAAGAAAAAAAAAAAAAAAAAAAAAAAAACATAAATATTTGATTTCGTACATAGATCTGTGGGGGTAATTAAAACAGAAAAATATGCAGAAGATAATTATGTATTAAATGAATTGAATATCGTATTTTTGTGCAATTCTTAGCTCGACTTGAGTGAAAAGCGTTGCAATGCTTTTCAATTTTGGGTCATTTTTCACAATTAGAATAATTATTCTTGAAAAAAAACGTTAAATTGTGTACTCAAGTAATTGGAGTAGACCTACATGGCTAGGTAATTTCAAACAATTGAGTCTCATGATTGTTTTTGACAGAAAATAATAAATACTGCGTCATCTTTTGAACTTAATGTACATTGATCTATATGACTTTGTGATTTGCCAGTATGAGTTATGGGGATTTGGAATTAGTAACTTATTTTTTCTTCAGATTCTTACGTTGATCTCATTTGATGATACGAAAACAAAAGGAAACAATACATTAATCAGCACTATAAACTTTATAATTAATATTTCACTTTTTTTTATAAAAACATCGAAATCGACAGATAGACTAATTAAGTTATCAATAAATCTGGATGGACATAAGGCACGGTGTCATTACCACGTGACTTTTTTGTGATCTACATAAGGCAAAAGGGCAGTATAAATGTCGGTTCATGTAGTATTTTCTTCCATAACGTTTTTATACTCCTTCCTTATATGGAATATAGGATGCAGCCGCTCAGTCTTGTAACACATATGAGCCGCGTCACGACAAAACCAACGTAATGCGTTTACGACCAGCATGGATACAGACCAGCTGGGCATCCGCGCATGCAGTCTGATCAGGATCCATGCTGTTCGCTTACAAACCTTATTATAAGTAGAGAAACTGATAGCGAACAGCATGGATCCTGATCAGACTGCATATGCGCGGATGCGCAGGCTGGTCTGGATCCATGCTGGTCGAAAACGCTCTATGTAGGTTTTGTCGTGACGCGGCTCAAATGATTTCTATACAAAATAAGAAAACCAACCGGTTCCACTATACGAAAGAAGTTCGGATATTTCTCCCAAAGTTTCCCAAGATTCTATTAACGGGTAACTTAATACAATAAGCCATACTGTCGCATATAAACTAAATCGTTGTTTGTATCGTTTCTCTGCTCCACGCTTATCACAGATATCACGTGGTAAAATCGTCGTCTAATAAAGGTAAAACGAATTGCAATAAGTTAAGTTACTCATACGACAAGATAAATGCAAGGGAGCCCGATGCAATTATTTACTGATGATTTTATTTATTTACGAATAATTGCATGTCAACAATAGATGCTTCTAATGCAATTTATTGAGATAAATATCCTTTTATATGGATTTTATAAATATGGATTTTATCCCATGAAACATTTATTAACATAAACACTTCTAAAAATAACAAACTCACGTCACAGTAATCGGAAGTTTATACAGCAGTATTAATTGGTGCCTGTACGGAAATAACTGCACTTACTTTACCACTTTACCCCTGGATATGTTTCTGAATCACTCATATCTGTAATAATTTTTAGAAATATTTATTTATGTGTAGTCAATCAATAGCATTCAATATACATAATGTACACATTTACCTGTAACACATCAAACACTTGATCGGGGTTGCATCCACTGTTGTTGTTGTTGTTCAAATTATTGTCGTTTGACTTCTTATTTAGAAGCAAATCATAGCTAACTTTCAGCAATGGTTCGTCCGTCTGTCGCATGTCGGGACAAGTAAGTGGTGCCTTGTAGTCTGTTGGCTTATTGCACATCAAGCAGAAAATGTTACGGTATACGACCCCTCCTTCATCATAAACATAGCTTTCTAGAAATGAAAATATTTTGAAAAAAAAGTATATCCTAACAAAATACGGATTACTAATGATTAAAACATGTTCAAGATAAAGTAAACCGACACATACATTATCTTAAGTCACAACATAACGAATTCGTAATGAATATAGCTTCTAACAAATGGGAGATGTATATGTCAAGATACTGCCTTGTTGGATATAGCTTAGCAATATGTAATAACAAAAATACAGAACATAATTTATATGTATAAAATAATGCACGCAGATATGCCTCTGAAAAACAATACAATTAAGATATTTCAACAAACTATGAATTTGTAATAATAAAAGTTAGCTTTAAAGTGAGTGGTCGGTACGTGGCCGAAATGATCAAAGCAGACTCGATTTTTTTTTATACATTTATACTTTCAATGAGAAGCAGGGACGTTGTTTCCATTACAATAATAAGTCTTAGTTTATAAATGAAATGGTAGTACAAACACAGATAATGCAAGGTGCAACATTTTTTTGTTGAGGATGTTGTTAATTTTAATAGACTTCATAACGAGAAGCTTAAACGTCGAAGCGAGATATCAGTTTTCAAACCGATTCATGCTAAATTAACAAAGGAAGTTCCCAGAAACTTTATATTTGTTTACATTTAATTTATATCTCGGACAGCTTTATGTGTTTTAGCGCAATAAATAAAACTCAGCGGAGGGTTTTATATGAGGAGTAACAGTCTTTTATTTTTTTCGTACACGTCTGATCGTCGTTCATGGGTTCCCTGGGGATTAATAAATTATCATAAAAAGTGTCAGCTTTTTTGAAACGTCCCAAAACCCCTGCTTTTTTCCGTCTTTATTCGAAATTTTTTAACAAAGTTGTATATTTTGGTGCCCTCATAACAAAATGTCAAACTAAAGAAGGGTTTTTCCCTATATTTTACGTTTAAAAAAACAAAAAACATTTTGTTTACATTTTTACTTTTTGTTTTTCCCCTAAAAGTCATTTTTTTTTTTAATCCAAAATTTCGAGTATTGTCAAATAAATGCTGATACTTGCCTGGAGGCAAGTACATAGTTTCATCACAATGTCACACTTTATGATTGCATTGTCATATAATATGACTGATCGCAATGCCACATTAAATTATCGATAGGTATCATTGAAGGATCGAAAGGTCATACTGTACGATTTACAAAGTTCCACTGAATGATCGCAAAGTCATATTTTACTATCGATAGGTATCATTGAAGGATCGAAATGTCATACTGTACGATTACAAGGTCACACTGAATGATCACAAGGTCATATTTTATTATCGATAGGTATCATTGAAAAATCGCAATGTCATATTGTTCGATTACAACGTCACATTGTATGATCGAAATTAGCTAATTCACACTTTTAATGGCATGGTAATAATTGATGATAATAAAGTAATTGGTACTATATGATCAAAGGGTTGTTTTAAACGATCGCAAGTTTATACTTGATGATCACTGTTATACTGTTTGATCTGTTGGTCGTGCAAAACCATACTGCCTGATCACATGGTCGTACTTAATGATCGATAAACCATACTGCATGATCAGATGGTCATACTTAATGATCGAAAAACCATACTGCATGATCAGATTGTCGTACTTAATGATCGAAAAACCATACTGCATAATCACATTGTCGTATTTAATGATCGAAAAACCATACTGCATGATCAGATGGTCGTACTAACTGATCGAAAAACCATACTGCATGATCAAATGGCCGTACTAAAAGATCGAAAAACCATACTGCATGATTAGATGGTCGTACTTTATGATCGAAAAACCATACTGCATGATCACATGGTCGTATTTAATGATCGAAAAAACATACTGCATGATGAGATGGTCGTACTAAATGATCAAAAAACCATACTGCATGATCAGATGAGCGTACTTAATAATCGAAAACCCATACTGCATGATCACATGGTCGTACTAAATTTTCTGAACCACTCTGGTCGTACTAAATTTTCTGAAACACTCGGATACCTATGTTTATTATCAGATGTTCAAAACATAACAGTTTGTTTAAATAATTTTCTAAGTTAAGAATGAGATAAAACAAGATATTTTTACAAACCTTGGGATAAAGCACACATTGTATCTATATGATAATTAAAGCGATCCCTGAGACCTGTTTCATTGCAGTAATTGATCATTTCATCATATGAATGACATATAAATGAATCTACATCAAGATTTGGAGGGGGCATCGAGAAAACCAAGCAATTCCTCAGCACATAGGTTTCCAACTCCGAACCTTGCAGGTGTAAGGAGTACAAGTCACTCGTACACTCTGTAGCTATAAGTTTCCATCTACAAATAAATAAATGCTAAGCGTCATTTGTATCGTTATTATTAAAAGCGACTAAAGCCCCATTAAATTGATTTTTCTTTAGCTTGTCAAAAGTTTTTTTTTTTGTATCCTGTTATAGTTTGCAAAAAGCTTCTACGATGTCAATGATATGTCAATGAGTACTGATGTAGCATTTGAGTATATGATTTTTGTATAAAAGTCAATATATCACTTGATATACATTGTGCTACCTTAATGACAAATTATTTGCTTCATGTTATATGGAGTTAACATGTTATAAATCCATTTCTTAAACAGTATATAGTTTGCCCTTTCAGTAGAATAAATGTTAAATGTTCATTTCTATAAGGTACACAGTGTACCTTTGAATATTATTTATTATACGAGTCTACACGTAAATGATGTACTCGTATTTACAGAACATAATCCATATATTAACGTGGTTCTAACTGTATCTCATTGATTTATTTATGGCTGTATAAAATAATCAAAGGTATACTATGCTCAATTTTGATATTAGAAAATATTGATAGATGCTACACAGTACCTTTGTTAATTTGAAATAAACATGTTTTGACTTCATAAAAAGCAAATTTATTATACGTTAAATTCTCCACACTTTGATAGGTGGTCCTACATGGATTTATAATGTCATTA
Organism: Ruditapes philippinarum; assembly: GCF_026571515.1. Classification (NCBI taxonomy): domain Eukaryota; kingdom Metazoa; phylum Mollusca; class Bivalvia; order Venerida; family Veneridae; genus Ruditapes; species Ruditapes philippinarum. The sequence goes on from NW_026865698.1 coordinate 69,042, forward strand.
AAGAAAACCCCAGCTTTAATTAAACTGTTATATGAACGCAGCTTCCCATACATAGTTAGTTCATTCTTTTATTCAGTAAGAATTTCATAGCTTTTAATATTTTTTGTGTGATTGAAATGTTATACTCTACTGTAGTATGACAATAGTAGATCTTTAAATACATGTACCAAGATTCACTGTTTTCAATACAATTGCCGCTTCTATCAAAAATATCATTCTCTTATTCAGGTACGTATATTACGTACCTGTCTTATTTTAACATCATATATTGCGACCTCCTTGTTCAAGAAGACCTTTGTACGTTGAAAAGATCCGAGAAATGACGGAGATTTCCGGGAAATGACGAAGATTTCCGGGAAATGACGAAGATTTCCGGGAAATGGCGAAGATTTCCGGGATATGACGAAGATTTCCGATTTTGTTACAAAGCACGGATGGTATACTTAGCATTTAGTTTTACTAATAAAGGTATTGCATACGTGCACGTGTTCCGCAGTAAAACAAACAAAATGACCACGTAATTTTATCATTTTTAACTTAAATGAGTTAGCGTCAATCCCGGATCTATCAACAGTAATCATGTTGTCGTATTCTTCTTCTTCTTCTTCTCAAACCATTCTGCACGTAAGTATTTCTCTTTATTATAATGCAAATTTATTAACAGCATTCGTATTTGTTTAATATTCCTAGTTTTAATCATTTTGAGAATTGTTCACAAGATTATGGAAACAGCGTTATTTTACTGTTATGAATTATATTAAAACATTTCATTTCGTATAGTGTTATATCTTTTCATGAAACAAGAAATATCACACACAAATTAAAGATAATTATAATATTACATCATTGTACATACACATTTTAAAATCCTCACCCTTTCCAAACAAAACAAGGGTTTTATCACACACCTTTTGCTTTTGCGACTTTGTAAAATGGTAATGCACGGCCGTGCATAGATTTTGAGGCGTGTATTGTCAAGACGCGCTATATTATGTTAGCTTTACACTACAGGCGGTCAATGAAAGAAAGTTCATTTTTACCATACTGTAGACATAAAGAGTTCTTCTTTTGGATATGTGATAAATAGAAGTTGTAAATTCGTGTTGTTACATAGTTGAACTCTTTAAATAACATAATGTTATGATTTTATTCAATCCGTTCAATAAATTTAGAATTGAACACACACTCATCCAATATCCTCTATAACCTTAACCTTTTTTTAACTCATATATGTAAGTTTACAAATCCTATGATATATAAACTTCTAAACGTTGTGATTCAGAAAAAAAATGATAATAGCATGATAATTTTGACTACAAATACCTTTTAAAGCGTGTTTCTCCATGTTGTAAGGCACAATTCTTGCTTAGATATAGTCTATCATCTGTTGACACCCTTACTGCGTCATCAAATGAGGCCGGTCTTGGATCTAACCGTGCAATTTCATTACAGTTGACGAAAGTTCTATATGTAATTGCTTTTGATTTAGGCTTGTTACTAACTTTAAGCACACTAGTATATGACATGTAAGTATTGTAACACATCGTCTGAGATACAGTGGACTGTCTGTTTACCGAAGCATCGGGACAACAATTATTCATCTCAACACAGGAAGGTAAGCACGAGCAGTACGTGCAACATTGAGAGGACAGAGTGTTCAGATTCGGGGTCGTATCTCTGACTTCATCATCACCGCCAATGTCCAATGGATCAAAAAGTAATGAACAGAATTTCATTTGTGGACATAATTTTAGCGCTTGCAATGCAAATGGTTTTAGATTATCTGCACGGGTTAAAAGACTATCTTGGAAGTAGTCTTGAAAGGATTTGCCAGCGTAATAGTAATCATATTCATCATACAATGATGTGCTGTTATAATCCGGCGTGATGGTAGAGAATGACGTGCTGTTAAAAATATCTAACGCGTAAGTAGAGTGTGACGTGCTATTATCCCTTTCTGAGTTGAAATAATAAGGTTTCGTATTTGACTGAAAATTTGGCGTGGTGGTTGCGTAGGTCGTGCTGTCAAGATAAGCTTTGCTGTTAGGATATGGCCTGTTGTCATAACCTGGCGTGTTGGTAGAGTAAGGCGTGCTGTATGACGGGTGCGGCGTGCTTATACCTTCTGACGTGTTATAAGAGTACGGCGTGCTGATGGCATCTGAATTGTTGACAGAATACGGCATTATACCATCATGTTGGTTTGTAGTTAAGGATGACATGCTGTTATTACCCGTCGTGTTGGCAGTGTATGACTTGATATTATTACCTGAGCTGTTAGTTAAGAACGGCGTTTTGTTGTAGTACGGCCTGTTAGTAAAGGATGGCATACTGTTATAATCTGTCGTGTTAGTAGGATCTGTCCATTTTGGTAGATTTCGGCGTAATAAAGCTTGAAAGGTTGTGATTATCCATTGTGAACTTGCCATCCAGAGTCGTGTTAATATCCGGCATCTGAACATATTCCCGTGTCATGTTTTTTTGTTCCTAGATATTCGTTTAATTCGTTTTTATTGTTATTTGCCGAATGAAGTTCACCCCCATTCACTGATAACAGATACATGTATAATGTCAGGTAAAGAGACATTCTTTGATTGGTTGAAAACATTTTAACAATCTGAAAAAAAAATAAAGATATTAGAATTACACGTTGCTGATCTGTGGTACATCATGTTAACATTGCATGAATATCCAATCGTCACGTACTTTTTCGTCCGTTTTCCTTGCAAGATGCTTTCTTGTGGCGCAGATAACTAATCATGAATGCTTTCCTTTTACGATTCAATAATAAGGTACTAAGATGCCATAATACAATAGATCGTCTTTTTATATCATAGAACTGTTTTCGGATTGACACAAGGAAGTCCCCCCCCGTTTTTGGACCTTTATAAATACAGCAAACAGCGCTTATGTAAGAGGCATTGCCGCCAAAATAATTGAAAATAGTTATATCTCCTGACGTTTAATGTTAACATATCTTTTTACACATATACCAATAAATTATATATGTTATTTTGGTTTTAGAGTGATATATGTGGATATATTACCTGGCAAGATTTTATATCACCGGAGCCGTCAGGCGAGAGTGATATTTTATCTTGGCAGGTAATATAACCACATATATCACTCCAAAACCAAAATAACAATTTTATTACCCTTCCCATGCCGAGTAAGATTTTGAAATAAAGCATTGCTGTTTCAAATAAGATTCCTTTTAGGGTACCCCTTCATCACAACATGACGTCACATAAATACATGACGTATTTGCTTTCGTACGTAACGAATGTAAACAAGAGAAAAGCAGAAGTCTGCTGTAATTAATATCAAGCATTGGCGAGGCCATTTTTGTTTTCAATACTGATGAGAATATTAATCATTACTTTCTTTTGGTAAATATTTTATTTGACATTTAAAAAGTGCTTGTATCCACAGGCGCTAGTCACATAATCAAAATTTTTACATAACAGGTCTATATATGTATATTAAGATATAACACCCCAGTTACACAGAGTCATAGGTGATTGATCGGTAGTTTTTTAGCCAAATTATGGAGTGAACCGATGACAACGTATTTAACACCGATATCACCTATTGGTCACCTGTTTTCCACCTATCAACTGCTATTGGGGAAAGATAAGTTTCATCGGTGAAAAAATACCGATTGGGATTTTTAAACATGTTTAAAATTCTCGATCGGTGAAAATATTTTTCAAATAACCGACAGCAACATATATCACGAGATATGCAAGGTCTTCATTATCGATATCGCCGATCGGAAAAAAGATATCCAAATATGAATCACCGGCCATATCTGACCGAAAGTGTTTAACCACTGATGACTAGCTATCAGACACCGATAAATCAGCGTTACGCCCGATTTAGCTCCGATTTACAAACGATAAAAACCGATAGTATTTCAGCATATTTATCAACGATCCAACCCAGTTTGAGTTTGCTTTATGTTACCTACGGGTATATTTAGTGTATATATTACCCTTCTGGCTCGATAATATCAACAATTTCTTCCAATCAAAAAGGTGGAAAAAATCTGGAAGGGTAATAATAGATTATATTTCGGTTGTACACGTATTATGATTGAAAGAAGGTTGCAAATCAGCTTGAAAAAACACACTGACGGGTTACATTTTATAGTGTGTTTATTAAATCAGTGTACATTTAGAGTCATTTCTGATAATTTTGTGTATTCTGCAGGATCTTATTTGTTTGTGGAAGGATTCCAGAGGTACTACACGCCAGCATACACGCTATTTGAAACTTTGATAATTTGACAGTGACTTAACAAATTAAAAAAAACTATTGTGAAATCTAGATGGTTTACATAGGATATTTTGGGCTTCGATAGACTTGTCTAGTTTTTGTTTCGTTTGTTTGTTTGGATTGTTACGCACGCCAACACTTAACTGGCCATATCGTGCCGAATGCTAAAATAGGCTTAAAATGTTATGTAAAACTTTGTAAATGACAATAAAAAAAAGCCAATTAGATCCTATAATACAAGTTTATCTCTTTCAAATAATCAATGATGTTTTTTGATGGAATTGTAATAAAGAGTTCTTTGAGTGAATTTACAGAATAAAATCTATTAAGGGCCTGTGAAAAATCACGACATTCAAGAAGAAAATGCTTAACAGTAAAATTTTCATAACAACCTACACAGAAAGGGGCATTGTCATTTGTGAGGAGATAAGAGTGGGTAATTTTAGTGTGTCCAATTCGGTATCGAAGAAGAACTGTCTGATCATGACGGTTTGACAGAGATAGAGATGGTGACACATCAAGAGATGGGTTATATCGTGAAGTTTATCAAAAACGGCATTGTCCCAATTTGCTTTCCATTCAGATGATACGAGTTTATTTATAGCCGGTCTAAAATCACTAGCAGGTAACATTAAGTCAGTTTTTTTGAAAATTTAATGATTGGTCAGCTAAAGCATCTACTTTTTCATTTCCTCGTTTACCTACATGACTTGGAACCCAATATAATTTAACAGATTTTGTTTTAAGTATATCATGAAATCGTAAAAGAAGTTTCCTTATCATGATATTGTCAGATTTTTTAGTGTTGATGTTTAAAGTTATGAAATATAAATTTCTGCTGAGTTTAGCCTCTAATAGAAGTCCAGAATTAAGCCTTAAATGTGACAAATTTACTATAGAATCAAGAAGGCGAAAATTGACTGGGTCGAGTCCTTATACATGTTATACGAAGTTTGACGGAATGGGCCGAGAGATTGCGATTGTGACTTTGGCGTGGCAATTTTGACGATTTTCGTCTGCTTAAAAATCCGAATTCCACACTGAGTTACCAATGGTTCCGATTTCTTTGCAGATTGACTAGACTGATGATTTGATGTTTTCTTTATCGGTATTCAAAACCTCGCATTGCATAAGCTATAGTCCGCGTGGCGAATTGTGCTGCTGATTGTTTATTGAAAAAAAAAACGAAAAAGAAAAAAAACACACACACACAGAGTAAAAATGTATATTATTTTCCGGCACATATCGTCGTTTGTCCTCGCCAATTGAACAACGTCACAAAATGTCCGCAACGATTTCTTGTGCTGGTATATAAACTGCGTATATTTTATAAAAAATACTCAATACGTAAAAGAAAGGGCATAGAAACACGAGGCTATCTGATTTGCGTGCATGCTATGGGGTGCGAATAAGTAATATCTACATTACTGTGAACACATTGAACTCTGGCACATTTTAAACAGAAAGGTCCTCAAAATATGATACAATTTTATATTCATTGTCACAAATTCAATAACCATTTCTACTCATTAAAACTAATAGCAGCTTCTTACCTCTTTTCGTCAATCTTCGAATAATAATTAAAGATATATATGCTGGTGTTCCGAATGTCATTACGCTGATTACCTTTTATTGTTGTAAAGGGTTATTGCGCGGACATTGTTTAAACGAGCTATAGTATATCGCAGAAAACATTGCAAAATCATTACAATTCATTTCAGTTAAATTATTGCGGGATAAAAATTTTATCTCAAAATATTATTGTTACAAAACATTTTCTTTACATTTTAATGAGCTAAACATAAAGTAGTTTTGTCAATTTAAACAAATGGTAATGTTGAAAAAACAACTTGCCAAGTACCATACAGGTTTCATTTCAAGACATTAAGTTGCAATTTTGGTACGTTAGTCTATTTTTCATTCATATCATGATAATTGGTCTTTATTTAATGATATTAAATAATTTATTTTTGATCCAGTAAAATTAGAATGTTATTAAAGTTTAAAGAAGCAAACGAATAATATTATATATTCCAATATTAAACTTGTCATTAAAATATATTCATGAATCTTACCTTTTAAAGTATATCACGCTACCATTTTCCTCAGTGCCATGAATAATGTAACAGATGTGTCATTACGAAAACAAGCAATAAATAGGTAACGGCGTTGATGGAATGATTGTATTGGAAATGTATAGTTTTTATCAATAGAATAATATAACATACTCATAAGTGTTAACCAATTAGAAATATAATATTCGCAACACACCAATCTGCGAACTTAAAGCTAATTAGAAATAAAGTGCTAAAATCCACAGTTTATCAGTGACAATTCTAATATAATATCTAATTTCTGTTATCCACCAGTCTCAGGTAAAGAAGACAAACGCCGGTCATGCTCATAAAGAAATGGAACTCCCACAATATCAACCAATTGTAAACAGTAAGTTCTTGACTCTTTTATTTCATTATACGCATTAGTGCTTATTTTATTTTATCATCATCGCATGGTTTGGAACTTTTTCTTTGTTCTTACTTACCCATTATGGGGCGTCCGTGGCCGAGTGGTTAAGGTCGTAGACTTCAAACCACTTGACCCTCACCGCTGTGGGTTCGAATCCCGACAGGGACTTTGGATTCTTTCATGTCAGGAAGCTATCCAGCTAGCTTACGGAAAGTCGGTGGTTCTACTCAGGTGCCCGTTCGTGCCTGAAATAATGCACGGCAGGGCACCTGAGGTCTACCCTCACCAGTAAAGCTGGAACGTCGTCAAATGACCTATACTGTGTCGGTGTGACGTAAAACCCAAACAAACAAACATACCCATTATACTCATTACACTTTCAATGAGCGCTGATATATAGCAGTACAGTGTTTTCATTGATCCATATAGGGATGTTTCTGAAAAAAAAAGTCTCGGCCTAACGGCCTCGTCATGTGTTAGCAGAAACATCCCTTCATGTCGCCACAGCCAGTGTTATATCATCGTAACTAACTCGTTTCATATACTTTAACTATAACGTTCTCATTATCTTCCTCTTTATGGCATTTTTCACAATTTTTATCAATAAAAAAACATTTTTTATTTTCTACAAATAATTGACTTATTGCACCTCTCAAGTTTAAAAAGGAAAAAAATCATCAGGTTTTCTGTTGAAATAAGCAACGTATTCAGTTATATCGAGCCCTGGAATACACATAATGATCACTTACTTCACACACGTTGTGTAACTAACGGATCACTAGCCCCTAAAATGCTATTATGAAAAGTAGCAGTGATGAGCATCTAATATATTTAAAATCTATAATCAAAACAATATTTTAGACATTTGTCCGATTCTGAGGAAGAAAAAAATACCTTAAATCAATCCCATACTCATCTTATAATGTGCATTCTGACACACACCTTATTAAACTATATACTGGCTTGGCCAATCACCGTGTACAGTCATGTAATCATCCTGTCACACATCATATCTATCATATATAATTATGTACTCAATTACTCTCACACCTTGTTATATGTTGAACTATATGTTGAACTTGACAAGTTTCATATCATCTTTCCAAGCCTTATCAAAAGTTCGTTCTGTCGCTAACTGTGTACAATCATTTATTCACAAATGCAAATGAAACATGTACGTAAATGTTTAAAAAGATAATTACCCAGCATCTAAAGGGACCAGAATAAGACACAGTGACCAGTCAGTTGCAAGGCCGGTCGCCATCCCAATGGTTCTGCAGTGGATAACTGAGGAAAAGTAACTGTTTTACTTATAATTAAAATTCATTCGGATTGAAATCAGTAATTTAAAATACAATACAAAGCGTGACAATTCAATGTTTTTTAGTTGTTTCATATCCATGTAGACAATTGTGCACACGCTTGACAATTTTCATTAAAATATACAATGTACTTAAATATAAGAAAGAATAAGCTTAAAGGGATCGAACCTCGAACCTCTTATACATTAACCGACTGTGCTATTGCGGATGTTACGAGAACCTATATTAAGCTAGTGAGAGTTTTCCGAATGCTAGTTATATACTCCATATTAATTCTTGTAAAATAAACGGACAACCCCGAAGTTGAATCGAATATCTAAATGAGTGCTATATTTTATAATTATTCATAATTGACAGGTCAATAAAATCAGACTATACAGGACAACACTTGTATAGATATCTCTGAATATTGACTAAACATAAGAAATAATAGAAGCGAACTTTCTGATAACTGTTTCCGTCTTGCTAAAACAATTTTAATGATCTGTACCCTGCTTGTGTTTTCACTGAACTATAACTTGCGAGTCACTTTTGATGATTTTTATTGTTTTTGTCCTATGTTCCAAATTTTATCTTGCAGAATATGAAATAGAGAAAAAAAGAATCCCTAACGAAAGCCCAACACGTAAAAATTGTAAAATGTTGCAGGCTCGGTTTGATTGAGCCTGTTCATGGACAGTACTGGAAAGTGCAAGTTACCGTCCACGCCCCCTAGCACCGGCTTAAGCAGAATTCAACATTTAAACACAAAAATGGTGAAATTTTGAATTAAGAAACATCCGCAAATGTGTTCATACGGCTGTTATCATGGAACCTTCCATGTCACACAGTATTGTCAGCGAAAAGCGACGTATGGTCCCCAAGTAAAAGACTGTGTGTGCCCTAAACGAGAAAACAATGGGCGGAACTAAATAAAACGGAATTTTGAAAGAGGATCTGGGGTTATGAAGCCTGCATATCACAGACAAGACGTCAAAAGACAAATTTAAAAAGCAGGCAACATATCCTAAGAGTGATTAAACAGTATTCAAGTTGGAATACTGGAACCACCCAAGTTGAAAAAAGCCAAATACAAGAAACTAAAAATACCATATAAAATGTATACACACGAATAATGTCGAGCTGAACGATCTTCAAGGATCGAAAATATAACATCATTGATTAAATGTACTTTAATGAAGTTATTGTGCCACAATAGCATTACACATATTTTAGTTCTATATAAGTAACTAGTGCTGTATGGAGCTCCATCATGTTTTCACTTTGAAAATACCAGCATGAAGTAGCTGGTGATACGAATCAGATGTAACAAATCTATTCTTTATTTACCATTCATTTTCTTTGGAAAGATATAAAGCTAAGCTATATTATAAGTACTTTAAACGTTTCTACTATTAAGTTCAAAGGCATTGTTGTTAGTTTTGACGTGTGACGTATCAATCATCCTCGAAGGATTTTTTGGCAGATTACTTATTTCAACATGTTGAAAAGCTTTACACCTATTCTTGATTCCAGTATGTTTTTTAAAACACGGTTTTATATTCTCAGAAATGCCTTGACTATCTATTCCTGACAGGTACGACTAAGATCACTCTTAATAAATCATTTTAAGGAGTTTCCTGCACCTTGTTGTAAAATGTCTAAAAGGTAGTTTTCCCTCTTACAAGTTTATTTCCACTTATTTTTAAATAATTCAAAGTCCTGCCAGTGTATACATAAGGTAACTTTTTAATTTTCTTTTCACACAACTTAAATTTTTGATTATTGGCTAAAGTTATCTTAAGTCAAAAGATAGATATAAATCCCTTTCTATAATTTGCCATATACATGTATTTCAGATGGATTTCGATGAATCATTTGTAGTTGAGGGTCTTGACAGTAGCTTAGAGTAACACACCCTCAAAGCACGCCCATGAAAACACAACATGAATGTGGGATCTGTGGTATAAGTGTTGACACCAAGTTTAATCATAAACGTTTTCTCCGTTAAATCTTTAAAATACTCACAAGTCAGGGTACAGATAAAATTTGTATACTCACAAGTAGGGTTCACAATCACCAGCAAGTAACGTTCAGTTGACCTCCTTGTTAAAACTCTTAATTCAATGTTCAAAGTACAGCAATATTTTTTGACTAAATTATCGTTTGTTATTGATAACTTTAGTAGTTCGATATCACAATTCAGATGGTTAACTAAATCAACTCTGAAATAAGGCATGTTTTTGTTCATGTTCAGTGTTGATCACCTGACAGAAGTTTACGAGTTTCGATTATTTTATAGCCTTAATGCTTACTTTTATATTTTAACAAAGTTTCTCTTCTAGGAGATTAATATATATTAAGTAAGCAAACGTCCTTAAGTATCAACATAAATACCAATATATTAAACAAGTTGAGCGGGAGAAAATGGCTGACAGCGACATCTTCTCACAAGATCCGGTTGGGGTTCAAACCGTTTATATACTGTGTTAAAAAAGTCCGGGTGTTCTGAAGATGATAACATTTAGAAATTTTGAGCACATTTAGAGGTATTAATTAGTTAAGCAACTTTCCAACAAAATATCACATTTGACAAGGGAGACAATTTTCTCAGTTATAAACTTGATGTATAATTTTTTTACCGATTATTTGTTATCTTTTGCCATCACAATATCAATGTATTTTCAGTCATATCTGACCATAAAATTATTAAATGCAATGCATTTATGTACACACATTACATTAACTTTAGATCAGTTTGCACGAAATACGTGTGCATTGCCCTACGCAGTACGTTTTTACCGGTTTAATTATATAAATATTTAATAGACAGAAAATATAACAAACTTACTCATGTATGACGCTTTACCTCTGATATAATATTAAAAAAAGAAGACAATTTAAGACAATTTGTGAAACTCGAACTTGTGAGAAAATATTAGATCTCAATGAATCACGACTACTTTACTAAGTTCACCACCCTGACATTTAACATTTAGGTTCGAACTTACTGTTATATATTACGTGTATGACATCAGATTTGCTATATTGACTACATGCAACAGGCATCGACTTAACTTTGTAGAAATGTATAGGGAAATTTCAAGTACCGTCAAAAATAAAGGTTACGTATCCAATCCGATTTCAAATCGCCAAGGCACATGTCAAGGCAGCAAAAACTCGCCGTTATTATATTTGTGCTTCATAAATGGACTAATCAAAGAGCTTGAGTCTTGTCAAGCTGGTTTATGTATGTACACTATAAACATTTGTTCACCGACTGTAGCAGACGACATGATACTTGTAGCTTTCTCGAAACGAGGACTTGAACATATGTTAGCTATATGCAGCGAATATTCACGTAAGTGGCGCTACGATTAAAATTCAGAAAAGTCCGGCGTCATTGTGTTTAACAACCGTAAGAAACACCCAGCAGAAAGAGTGTGGACATTAGGGTCACAGTACGTGAATGAAGTTGACGAATATACACTTGGAATTACTTGTGATAAAAATTTATCTTCAAAGAAATTCATACAAGAAGCTTGTTCAAAACTCAGAGGAACCTACTTAAGCATCGTGAACAGTGGTCTACACCCAGAAGGTCGTAATCCGTTGACATACAGAACTATGTATGCATCGGTAGTTATACCCAAGGCTATGTATGGCTGTGAATTACTAAATAGTTATTCCAAAACTGAAATGAAGTTACTTGAGCGTTCGCATAGATTCTGCATTAAGTCAATATTGGGACTCAAAGGAAACACAAACACGAACTACAGTCTAGCTACAATAGATATGGAATCATGTGAAACTATAATAGACATAAGAAAATTAACATTCTTTGGCCAGCTCTGTCGACTACCAACTCGACATATGGCGAAGACTGTCTTCTTGAATCGTCTTACTAGATATTTGACTGCGACGAAGAATGTATGGGGTTTATTCCAGATATCTACAGAATTCTAGTGAAATACAACCTATTACATGTGTTACAAACATACACCTCAACCGGAATATTTCCATCTAAATGTCAGTGGAAAAATGTGATACAAAGATGTGTAGCAATGCCTGCTAAATATGAAAGACTTAACGCGCTTTTGGAACTTCGACCATCAGCTCCAGAGTTTCTCCCAAAGGCCAACAATCTATGTGCACTTTTCTCTCGTGAAATATATTCAAAAGATGTGCTGCTATGGATTATGTCCCTTGTATCGGTCGTCGGGAACTTGTTCTCTAGACAATACATTCATAGTTGTTCTCTGTGCAACGCCATGTGCTTCAATATTGTGGATCATGTTCTAAACGTTTGTAGTAAAATGACAGATATTCGACAATCACTTTGGTCCTACATGTTTGAAACTCTTGGGATTAATGCGTATGTAGAATGGATTATGTGTGCTCGAGAAAGACAGACGGATCAGCTTATAGCGTTGGCGTTTAATCAAGCGACTTGCCGTCAGTACACACTCTTGAAAATGCTCCATAACATGTTTAGAAATACATTTACCCGATTTTCTATGCTATGATTTGGAACTGTGTAATGTATATTTATGAACTTATTTGTTGGCATTTAACGCTATACTCGTATGCTAAGGTTACTTGTACACGATTTAAGACAAACAATATTGTATTAGCATTTGTATCAAAGTGTCAAATACTTTATGTCATTTCAGAAGCCTATACTTTTTTCGTTTCGACCAGCATAGACTATCGTTTAATATGGCAGACCCGATAGCATAAAATGTGCCTTACATAGACAAAGTTCTTAAAGTAATTTCGTTTTCGGCTTTAAGATATTGAATCTATATAAGACATAATATTGTATTTTAAAAGAAGTACACGAACCTATATGAAAAAATCGTAACAATTATTCAAAGTCAAAATGCAATAATAGTAGAAGTATTAGTAATATTTCTATACTAGCAATTATTTATATTGTTTAATTCTCTTGAATGATGTCATAATGACTCTAATATGACAATGTTAATATCGTTATATTGTACATTTTTACTATACTCGTATACTAAGAAAGATACAACAATTTTCCAAAATTGTCTCTCCAATTCTAAAATAAATTAAAGCATAATGTTTTCAATTTTGATAATAAATGACTGCTAAATATCTAACCCAAAGTTCTATTACCATTTAAAATTTTTTGTTAAATACATTTGTTGAACACATTTTATTATTCTATCCTTAAACTTTAACAACGAGTTATATGCATCCTTTTGTATGTAATTCAAACACCTGATGGCTTATGCTCATAATGTTACATATGCATATATTTTTTACTATTATTAGGAAACTTGAACGTGATTTATGTACATTGTATATTATGTCAATGTATTTATACTTGTTTGTTCTGCATGTATATATATTGTACTCTTCAAATTTGGAGGAATAAAATAATCTATCTATGTTATATTTGATTATGTAATACCCGTTTTACCCTTTCAGTCGAGGGTTGAATACTTTTGTGTACACATAAATCGAAACTTCAATCTCACATTATCATAGACAAATAGTAGTCATATACAGCTTTTTGCTGACAATACCACTTTATATATTGTTGTTGAAAACCCCAATGCTGCCGCAGAACTACTCAAATCTGATATCCTGAAAATAACAGAGTGGGCCGATACGTCGTTAGTTGACTTCAATCCTACAAAGTCCGAATGCCTATTCAATTTAATGCTCAGTAGAAACTTGCGTCACTAGAACCATCTATCTCTTAATATGCTTCACCAAATTATACCGAAAGTAGAACATCACAAACATCTTGGTATCATTTTTTCAAATAACTGGTCTTGGCAAGAACATATTAACTATACAGTATATAAAGCAGGGCAACGGGTTTACTAATGCGCAGATTGAAGATGACTCTGGATTGAAAGAATATACTTCTCTCTCATCCGACCAATTTTAGAATATGCTGATGTTATTTGAAATTATTGTTCATTGGCTGGAAAGGATATGATTGACAGATCGCAAACCAATATGCTCGTATTTTATCGGGAGCACTCGATAAACAGACGTAAGAAACGCACATACTTTAAAAGCTTTAAAGAGTAAAGTTATGCCAGTCACTGACTCTACACCTAGTCATTTTTTACACCTGATCACGAATACAGGAATCTTACGTGCTAAACTTCGCATGAAGGTGAGCAAACTTAATCACCACCTTTTAATTCGTACTATAGTCCAATCGCCCCTTTGTCATTTTGGAAAACCTGAACACATTTATCATTATCTTCTCCAATGTCACTTTTATAGTTACCATCGTATACGTACCCTGTACATTTTTATGGTTTTATATCATAAATATAATGTTCAAATTAAGATTTATCAATATTGTAAGTTCCAAAAAGCATTATTTGTAAAGATACTACCGAATTTACATTTCATGTAAATAAAGGGAGATAATTTGAAATTTATTTTCCATAATGTCTAAGTCAATGTTTTCAATAAGAAATGAATGCATATATATTAATGATTACATATAATGTGGACAAATATTTGCAGTACATATTTTACATATTCTTCTATGTTTAAAAAAAGCATAATTATATACATATATAAAATTTAACTAAAGTAAAGTGTGGTTACAGCCTTCAGTACAACATACAGGATCTTTAAAAATGGATGTGCTCTAAAAACATCATTTATTTCCCAAACTCTAAACAGGGGGACACATAAAAAGGGGGACACTGATAACACTAACAATTATAGAGGCATAACACTTGTTAGTTGTATGTCAAAGTTGTTTACATCAGTTATCAATAAGAGAATAATTAATTATTGTGAACAAAATCATGTACATAAAGTTAGTTCCCTATTCCTTATTCCTTTTTCGAATAAGGAATAAGGAATCAGTTCCTTATTCCTTTTTCGAATATGGAATAGGGAACTAGTTCCTGATTCCTTATTCAAATCTAAATAAGGAACATCAGAATGAGTATAATTAGTATTTATTTAAAATAAAATTTATACCTCATTCAAATCATTGCATAAAGAATCTTCATAAATTATTTTGAAAAAAAAAATCGAATAAGGAATAGGGAACCAGTTCCTTATTCCTTATTCAACTCCGAATAAGGAACAGAAGTAAATACGTAAAGAAAAGACACCAGTTGCAATTATTTTTGATAAATCTGCATTAGAATTGCAAGGATCAATCATAAAAATCAGAAAATAAAGCATCTGCATAAAATATTTTTGAAAAAAATGTTAAAGTCGAATCAGGAATAGGGAACCAGTTCCTTATTCCTTATTCAACTCCGAATAAGGAACAGAAGAAAATACGTAAAGAAAGACACCAGTTGCAGTTATTTTTGATCAATCTGCATTAGAATTGCAAGAAACAATCATTAAAATCATGAAATAAAGCATTTACATAATTTATTTTTGAAAAAAATATTAAAGTCGAAAAGGGAATAGGGAACCAGTTCCTTATTCCTTATTCAACTCCGAATAAGGAACAGAAGGAAATACGTAAAGAAAGACACCAGTTGCAGTAATTTTTGATAAATATGCATAAGAATTGCAAGGATTAATCATTAAAATCATGAAATAAAGCATTTACATAATTTCTTTTTGAAAAAAATGTTAAAGTCGAATAAGGAATAGGGAACCAGTTCCTTATTCCTTATTCAATTCCGAATAAGGAACAGAAGAAAATATGTGAAGAAAGACAGCAGTTGCAGTTATTTTTGATCAATCTGCGTAAGGATGGCAAGGATCAATCATTAAAATCATGAAATAAAGCATCTACATAATTTTTTTTTAAAATGTTAAAGTCGAATAAGGGATAGGGAACAAGTTCCTTATTCCTTATTCAACTCCGAATAAGGAACAGAAGAAAATATGTGAAGAAAGACAGCAGTTGCAGTTATTTTTGATCAATCTGCATAAGGATGGCAAGGATCAATCATTAAAATCATGAAATAAAGCATTTACATATTTTTTTTTTTAAATGTTAAAGTCATTAAAATCATGAAATAAAGCATCTGCATAAAATATTTTGAAAAAATAATTGCAACTGGTGTCTTTCTTTACGTATTTTCTTCTGTTTCTTTTTCGGAGTTGAAAAAGGAATAAGGAACTGGTTCCCTATTCCTTATTCGACTTTAACTTTTTAAAAAAATATTTTTATGCTTATGCTTTATTTCATGATTTTAATGATTGATCCTTGCAAATCTAATGCAGATTTATCAAAAATAACTGCAACTGGTGTCTTTCTTTAAGTAATTACTTCTGTACCTTATTAGGAGTCGAATAAACCTGAACATTTTTTTTCCAAAATATTTCTATGCTAATGTTTTTTTTCATGATTTTTATGATTGATCCTTGCAATTCTAATGCAGATTTATCAAAAATAACTGCAACTGGTGTCTTTCTTTACGTATTTCCTTCTGTTCCTTATTTGGAGTTGAATAAGGAATAAGGAACTGGTTCCCTATTCGACTTTAACATTTTTTCCCAAAAAAAGTTATGTAGATGCTTTATTTCATGATTTTAATGAGGTATAAGGAACGGGTTAATTAATCCTTGTTCGATTTGAATATTGTTAAAAAATAGGTCGATGCGGTTGCTTTATTCTATGACTTTGATGATTGATTTGTGCAATTTTCAACAGATTTGTGAAAGAACCGTTCAAGTTTTCTGATAATTTTATTTTAAATAAATACTTATTCTGCTGTTCCTTATTTAGATTTGAATAAGGAATCAGGAACTAGTTCCCTATTCTTTATTCGAAAAAGGAATAAGAACTGATTCCTTATTCCTTATTCGAAAAAGGAATAACTTCCGAATAAGGAATAGGGAACTAACTTTATGTACATACATATAAACGGTAAAATTCAGAGAAAAGTGTGTGTACGTCATCCTAGCGTGACTAGAAAATATAACGTCATTTGCCCTATTGTAACGGTCCTAAACAAACATTTGTGTGTGGACGTCAGTACTGTAATTACGTGAAAATGTCAGTCACTAAACGTCTGGAAATACGGAAGATCATCAAATTTTGTGCAAATATTGGAAAAACACCAAGAGATACCTACAAAGAACTTAAAAGGGCAAGCGGGACAAGTTTAGTGTCACGAAGGCTGGTTTTTAAATGGAACAAATGCTCTGTAGAAGGGCGAGAGTCGGTAGACGATGACAACCGGTCAGGCAAACGTTCGTCCGTAATTCCGGCGCATGTGACGAGGATTGTCCAATATATTCATGCACTGGTGGAATATTTTACATGTACGTTGCATAAGAACAATTAAAACTACAAAATGCTTTGCATCATCTCTCTATTGACAGTAAAACAAATTATAACATAAAAAGCAAATGCCACGTTACAAGCAACAAACAATTAATACATTTGCAGTAATGGACTAACCCAATTTTTGTCGTGCGCCGGTATTACGTTACTAAGGTAACTTAATGACAATTCTTTTTCACGGCACGCCGGTTACTCGGCGTTTTCTTTTATTTTCTTATTTGAGACAGAATTCCCCTTCAAGTGATATATAATTCATTTGTTTTTATTAATAGCTCTCACTACAACAACTGCAGTGCACGAATTTTTTGGACAACCCTTGTATTCTCAGCGCAACGGAGGTATTTTTCTTTACCTCTGTCTTTGCCTTGAATTTACTTTTAGTATACCAATTATTTCAATTTTACTTGTTTTCCAATTTATTTTGCTTCAACCAGACCTTTCAATCTTTGTCACAACAGACAAACATTTCAGAATTTCAGACATCGCATTATTTGTGACTTTATGCATTAGGCTCTACTTTTTCCACAAAAATATGCAACTTAATTAATAAACAACGAGCACATACCAAGACCATGGAGAAAAATTGATTAGTGCTTCGGATATTCAACTTTTATAGAGAACAATTGCCAAGGCTGATTTTGTACATTACCTGTGACTGTTCACATCATTTTGCGGCGTTTTTGATCATGATGTGCAACATTAACATTTAACTTGTTGAAAATTTCACACTACGAACCATAGCCCATAAGGAATGTAGAGTTGCCTCATAACACCTCGTCTCGAAAAACAACAACGATCAATATCAAATTCAATGTTTAATTTGTTCAGTGCGCTTGAGAGCAAAGATATATAAATGAAATCAACATACATTTCACATTCACATATCACGATGGCAAATCATATATTTAAACATATAATTCATAATGTCAAAATGTTTGAAGTATTTAATCACATGATACTGTTTCAAAATATTTAATTTACAACTATTTCAAAATATACATACTATTTTTCATAATCAAAACGAACTGGAAGTAATTAAATTGGAAAATTAATTTACGTGTTTACTGGTAGGCTCTCTCAATGCTGAATGACGTACTATTACCCCCCTACCCCCCCCCCCCCAAAAAAAAAAAAAAAAAAAAAAAAAAACTTAAATCTCGTGCAAAATCATACTCCCCCTAGCGGAGACTTATCAATATATAAGGATAAATAATTTTCTACAAATTCATACTTCAAACGTAGAAATGTATACATCCCAACCCTTGGAATGTTATAAATGCCTATACCAGGCAACTGCCAGGTTAGGACGTCTAATATTCATAAAATTGGTAAATTAATTATATCTGATTACATTTTTGTATCAGCTCGGTTTCAGGTACAAAACCAAAGAAAGATTTAGTACGAAAGAAATATTAAAAGTTTTTTTTATTGTACAGTAAAGGATTTACACAAGATACTGTCTCGTTTCAGAACTGTTCACTATTTAGGGGAGAAGATGTGTAATTGGTCGGATAGCTCAGTCGGTAGAGCCGCGGTACTGTATTCCGAGGGTCCAGGTTGGAGTCCCGGTCAGACTGCACATTTTTCTCTCCCTGTGACATTTGGCGCCCAATGTGGGGCCGTAATGCGGCTGCACATTTTTCTCACCCTGTGACGATAATAAAACTATGAAACTAACAATTCGTATTGATCAGTGTGAAGCCAGACACGACCTTGCTAATTACAACGTCTCACAATGCTATATAAAGAAACGTGTGTCGGCATTAATATAGTTCCAGTCAAAAATCAGAGTCAACAGCTTATATTATGGTTTATCACAAACTTACACACATATAAAAAAGAATCAATTTATTGATGCAGTTGTTGTAATCATAGTCATACTACAAGGAACAATCCCATTAATAGATTTCCGATGATGACTGGATTGTTATAACTTAACTATGTTACACAATACGCAAGGTAAAAAAATAAGAGACATATTAATAGGGTTACCATCTTCAGGATGCAGAAGTTTTTGTAGAAAGTCATCATTTATGACAGCGGAAACACTTCTGATACGTCTGATTGGGTAACAATTTGTTTTTCGTGTAAAAAAATAAACAAAACCTATCCCGACCTGCCTGCATGTTTATCGAGGAATTTACACAATGAATTTTAACAGTTAATTACAGTTATGTCCAATATTGCGTGCTTTAATGATCCTATATGTACTTTACTATGACAGTATTTATTATGCCCCCACAAAAGTGTAGGGGTATATAGGAGTCAGCTAGTCGGTTGGTCAGTCGGTCGGTCAGTCGGTCTACTTCATGGTTTCCGGACGATATCTAAAGTTTGCAATAAACTGTTGTTGTCAAACTTGATGAATTCAAAAACCTCGGTTGGTATTTCTTTTGGACACAAAATAGTCAAGGTGAAGGCCAATGTTACTAAAAATTAAAAAATGGTTTACGACCAATAACTAGAGGTAGGAGCAAATTTGGAATATAGCAAGCTTATATGAAGACACAGGTTGTTACATTTTATATTACGTTTGGACCCCTGGGGTCAATGTCAAAGTCAATGCTACTAAAATAGAAAAAATGGTTTCCGGACAATAATTAGAGTTAGGATTTGTAGAATTGTAATCAAACTTGATATGTCGCAAGCTAATATGAAGTTGGCATAATGTTTGGACCCTGGGGTCAAGGTCATCGTTACTAAAATTAGAAAAAAATATGGTTTCCAGACAGCAGAGTTAGGAATGTGATATTGTAATCAAACTTTGTATGTAGCAAGCTTGCAAACAGTTTGGATTGCTTTTGAATCTTTTTAGGTCAATGTCACTGTTACTAAAAATAGAAAAAAATGTTTACGGACAATAACTAGAATGAGTAATGTCATATTGAAATGACATTAAGCAAGCTTATGAAGAGACATAGCTTGGGATTGTTGCTGGATCCCATAAATGGTCAAGTTCACTGCTACTAAAAATGGAAAAATGGTTTTTGTTAATTGTAATAATGTTTGTTATACAGATGAAATATCATAAATTATAGGTCGAGTTCGAATGTTGCTTCAGACCACTTTTTTCAAACGTAAAGGTTGCTGGTTAGGGTATGAATCACCTTTAGTAATAGCTCTAGCATTTGATTTAATGCTTGTCAACCTACGTATGACGTCAGAATTTAGATACTATGTAGAAATAAAAAGCATTATCATACATAAGCGTCGTATTGATGAAACATTAAATACAAAGCATGAACGTAGCAAGAAGTACTGCGCTCAGTGACAAAGACTGATATCTTGTACTAGCAGATATCTCGGCGGTTTCATTTCTCCACCTTCCAGTCCAAGTTTTGTAGTCGGCCCAGCATACGTATAATATCTCAACAGCATAACCATTCTCAATAACTTGCTCAACCGTGAAATTACCGTCACCTTTTGTAGATGCTGATAAGCACACTGACAATGAGCTACCGTACAATTTGTTTTCGATCTGGCAATATTCGGTTTTGTTCAACCTTATGTGTGGACAAACCATCTTTCCGATGGACAGCATGTAGCATTCCGGACAATCCTTTCCACGGATTATCAGAGTTTCTTGCTTATAAAATATGTCTGTATCGTCACTGTGCCATTCTCCGTGCTTTTCGTGCTGAATCACCGCCGAAATTTTAACTGGAGTGTTGACATTTCCAGTATCAATATGTGAATCATTTAATTTAAGGTTACGAAGAATGTCAGTGAGCCATTCCTCACTGACTGTTTTAGAAGATCGTAGATGCAAAGTTAGAACTAGAAAGTCTACATAGTTCGTGAAATGGGAGGTAAACGTAGACAAGAATTTTTTCTGTATATCAACGTTAAGGACGTTGAGGTACCTTAGCAATTTAAAAAATATGCTCTTTGCAGACGGCTTTATAACGTTCAATGTTACCGATTCCAGGAGCTGTATCTTTATCAGGACAGGAAATACACGATTTCTAGCCTCAAACAGCCTTGGTATACACTCGCCTCTGTACGGTCGACGTTGAAATGGACACAGTAGGTTTTTACAATTTCCCTGCCAAGAAAAAAAAAAGAAAAATTTAACCATCTGATCATTGGATTAATCTATGATTATCTAGCATTGGTATTCTATATTCTATATATAAGTGTAATCCGCTCTAGTAAATTCCATGAGAGCTTTTTAAACATTTATATATATATCAACTGCTGGATGCATTTACCACGTAACATTTCATAAATCTGCGTGAGTTAAAAAAAAACTTATACAATTGACGGTTCTTCAATGACTTTTTTAATATTCCATAATTTTTAATAAGATTAAGAGTAGGACCATTCATTGAAGTGAGCAACTCATACATAGAATATGTTTTAGAAAAATCAGTATTTTACCGGAATGAGAAACCGCATGTTTTAACAATAAGCTATGCTAATGATTTCCTTGAAAACTTTCGTTGTACGTGTTTCTCACTAAAATGCGCGGGTTATTCACTTTATCCCATAAAAATTAATGAAATATTGAAAAAATATAAATAAAGCCGGGATTGTCTTTTAAATTGGCTATCTGCTCTAAAAAGATCACAAAAGTCACGTGGTACATGGGCACTGTTTATACAACACACTGTATTACCGGCTCCTGTAATGACAGAATGTTGTTGTCACTATTTGCGTAATATAAATATGCCAACAAGTTTATAGTATCCGTAAGTTTTAGATTTCTGTCATCTCTACACCAATTTCTCATCACTAACACCGGAAATTAAGTGTGTACAATTTTCATATAGCCGTGTCATTGAATACTTTATCGTTTTACAACTATTTATTTAGTCTAATTAATAATTATGTTTTGTATGAACATGTATATATAGATATTGTATATCTAACACAAACATTACGGGGGTACCATTACCACACTTAGTCTTGTAGTCTTGTATAACTGTATGAAAACCACTGAATAATCAACCGGATATTGTGGCGTGATTTAGTTTACTCGTTGATTACACAGAGGGAGGAAAAAGGAAAACTTACAAGTTTCTTTTAATTTTAAATATTTGTATACGAGCATTATTTTAAATAAATATTGTTATATAATAACTTGCCTAGACCATGTAAACATTCCTAAACAACGCTGGTTAAAAGTATCTTAATTAACGGCTTTAAGGAACTCCACTGAGGTCTAAGAGCCAAAAAAAGAACCCCCATAAATATTTGATTTCTTACATAGATCTGCTGGGGAACTTAAAACAGAAAAATATGCAGAAGATAATTATGAGATGTTAAAAAAATGAATCAAATATCGTATTTTTGTGCAATTCTTAGCCCGACTTGAGTGAAAAGCGTTGCAATGCTTTTCAATTTTGGGTAATTTTTCACAATTAGAATAATTATTCTTGAAAAAAAACGTTAAATTTTGTACTCAAGTAATTGGATTACCTACATGAAATGGCTAGGTAATTTCAAACAATTGAGTCTCATGATTGTTTTTGACAGAAAATAATAAATACTGCGTCATCTTTTGAACTTAATGTACATTGATCTATATGACTTTGTGATTTGCCAGTATGAGTTATGGGGATTTGGAATTAGTAACTTATTTTTTCTTCAGATTCTTACGTTGATCTCATTTTATGATACGAAAACAAAAGAAAACAATACATTAATCAGCACTATAAACTTTATAATTATTATTTCACTTTTTATTATAAAAACATCGAAATCGACAGATAGACTAATTAAGTTATCAATAAATCTGGATGGACATAAGACACGATGCCATTACCACGAGACTTTTTTGTGATCTACACAAGGCAGAAAGGCACTATTAATGTCGGTTCATGTAGTATTTTCTTCCATAACGTTTTTTTCATATACCTTCCTAATATGGAATATGGGATGCATCCGCTCCGTCTTGTAACACACATAAAATGATGTCTATACAATATAAGAAAATCACCCAGTTCCACACTATACGAAAGAAGTTCGGATATTTCTCCCAAAGTTTCCTAAGATTCTATTAACGGGTAACTTAATACAATCATAGGAACTCGAGAACGGAACCGCAGATTGCGGCGCATATTTTCGATCTTGTAACGGTTTTTATTTGTTTGGGTCGTCAGACCAAACAAATAATGGTAGCGAAATTTCAGAGCCTAATGCTGTTAATTGCAAATGCCTAAAGTAGTCCACTTTTTTGAAGCGGTTACTTCCCTTTATATGTACACAAAAGCCGAACTTTTCAGGGGAGATCAATGCGTAAAGATTGTCAAAAAATAATATTCAAGCAAAGTAGTTCCCGAATGGTCGAAGATTTCTAATATTGTTTCATTTTTTATAGATATACATGCTTATAGTATGCTACATGATTATTTACATCTGTGTTTAGCGTCGAAATAATAAGTTACAAACCCTAATTTAGAATAATATGGTTTTCTTCAGGCCATTAACATATAACTTCACCGTGGTCGAGGTGTTTGCACGCTGGCTTCGGAATCGAGAGATCTGAAGTTCGTATCCCAGTTGAAGCAACTCTTTTTTTTTAAGTCAAATAAACATTGAATTGACTATCAGTGTTGCAATTAGTCTTATAGCCAATTTACTACAGTTAAAACACTGGAAAACATTGGTGGCACTATACAAAGACAAATTGGTTTATAATCTCACAACCTTTACCTTTCTGACATTCTGAGACCCAAACAAATTCAGCGCCTTCTGTGCTTTAATTAAAAACGTTTCTGCTACATCTAAATATCTTTTAGTATTATCCGAGTGTATGGACTCAAAAAAATATATTATCAATTGAACCCAATCTGTCTCTTTTAAAACTGGTCAAATTTTACGGTATTATAAAAAAAAGACAAGGAGTGACATCCGCCATTCGCCGCAACGTTTTCGGCATGAGTTTTTTTATTACTATTTTTTTCAGAATTTTGTTCCCGTTATTTTTGTCAACTATCAGGTACATTGTATCGTCCGATTATAACGTTAACGGTTTATTGTTTACACGTGTTGACATGTATAGGCGGCATTATAACAGGCGTATTCGTGTTTTGATTTGTTAACATGGAGAAAACAGACACTTTAGTAATATGGTCCAACTGATTTCGCCTAACTAAAAAAAGGAATATTAAAACATGATC
Organism: Ruditapes philippinarum; assembly: GCF_026571515.1. Classification (NCBI taxonomy): domain Eukaryota; kingdom Metazoa; phylum Mollusca; class Bivalvia; order Venerida; family Veneridae; genus Ruditapes; species Ruditapes philippinarum. The sequence goes on from NW_026865698.1 coordinate 93,482, forward strand.
GATAGATAAATATTTAAGGCACTCATCTGGTATTCATTAATAGAAAAATTAAAACAAAAATCAAGCATATCAAGGGGCATAACTTAAGCCGAACGTTGCGGTTTTATGGCGGATGTCACTCCTTTTCTTTTTTCAATATACCGTAAATTTGACTGATTTTTAAATTTGCAGATTATATTACATTGAGATTAGATAATTAAAGACCACCCGCTCGCATAATATGAAAAGCTATTCAAAGGTCGGACAAACAATATGTAAAGCCGGTACGGATTCGGATTTATGCCCCGCAATATGCAGCCCTGTTCCAGAGGTCCTATGAATACAATAAGCCATTCTGTTTCATATAAAAAAGCAAATCGTTGTTTGTAACGTTTCTCTGCTCCACGCTTATCACAGATATCACGTGGTAAAATCATCGTCTAATAACGGTAAAACGAATTGCAATAAGTTAAGTTACTCATACGACAAGATAAATGCAAGGGAGCCCGATGCAATTATTTACTGATGATTTTATTTATTTACGAATAATTGCATGCCAACAATAGATGCTTCTAATGCAATTTATTGAGATAAATATCCTTTTATATGGATTTTATATGGATTTTATCCCATGAAACATTTATTAACATAAACACTTCTAAAAATAACAAACTCACGTCACAGTAATCGGAAGTTTATACAGCAGTAGTGATGCCTGTACGGATTTAAATAACTGCACTTACTTTACCACTTTACCCCTAGATATATTTCTGAATCACTCATATCTGTAATAATTTTTAGAAATATTTATTTATGTGTAGTCAATCAATAGCATTCAATATACATAATGTACACATTTACCTGTAACACATCAAACACTTGATCGGGGTTGCATCCACTGTTGTTGTTGTTGTTCAAATTATTGTCGTTTGACTTCTTATTTAGAAGCAAATCATAGCTAACTTTCATCAATGGTTCGCCCGTCTGTCGTCTGTCGGGACAAATAAGTGGTGCCTTGTAGTCTGTTGGCTTATTGCACATTAAGCAGAAAATGTTACGGTATACGACCCCTCCTTCATCATAAACATTGCTTTCTAGAAATGAAAATATTTTGAAAAAAGGTATATTTTAACAAAATACGGATTACTCATGATTAAAACATATTCAAGATAAAGTAAACCGACATATTCCTTATCTTAAGTCACAACATAACGAATTCGTAACGAATATAGCTTCTAACAAATGGGAGATGTATATGTCAAGATACCCCGTTGGTGGATAAAGCTTAACAATATGTAATAACAAAAATACAGAACATGTATTAATAAGATAATGCATGCAGATAGGCCTCTGAAACACAATACAATTAAGATATTTCAACAAACTATGAAATTGAAATTATAAAAGTTAGCTATAAAGTGAGTGGTCGGTGCGTGGCCGAAATGATCAAAGCTGACTAGATTATTTATATATCTATATTTGCAATGAGAAGCAGGGGCATTGTTTCCATTACAATAATAACAGGTCAGATATTTGTCAGTGACTAGTTCTTAGTTTGTAAAATAAATTAATGGTAGTGCAAACATCAGATGCAACATTTCTTGTTGACGATGTTGTTAATTTTGATCGACTTCATGACGGGAAGCTTATACGTCGAAGCGAGGTATCAGTTGTTATATTTTATTATCGATAGTTATCATTGAAGGATCGCTTAATAATCGAAGAACCATACTGCATGATCAGATGGTGGTACGAAATGAACGAAAAAACATACAACATAATCAGATAGTCGTACTAATTGAACGAAAAAACATACTGCATGATCACATGGTCGTACTAAATGAACACAAATACATACTGCATGATCACATGGTCGTACTAAATGAACGCAAATACATACTGCATGATCACATGGTCGTACTAAATGAACGCAAATACATTACTGCATGATCACATGGTCGTACTAAATGAACGCAAATACATACTGCATGATCACATGGTCGTACTAAATGAACGAAAAACTTTATAATCAAAATGTCACGCGTAATGCTCGCATACATATACGTTCACATGACCTTGTCTCACATATACACGAGATTTTAATTACTTTTAAGAAGGTGATCGTATATAACACTTAGGTCAGAAAATTACAAAACAATCCATTGGCAGGTACCTTTATGTTACCCGGTATCATGTAATTTATGTTTTTTCTTTTTAGATCTCTACATAGAAATATTTCAAAAATATTGTAGTTTTTCTTTTTGTGACAAATATTGATTATTACTTTTTTCATTATTTACAAAAAAGTTTTTCATGCTAAAGTATCTGTGTGTAAGCCTTGTAGATAATAAATATTGAATTTTCTAAAACATTCGGATACCTGAGTTCATTACCATATGTTCAAAACATGATAGTTTGTTTAAATAATTTTCTAAGTTAAAAAGCAGGTAAAACAAGATATTTTTAACAAACCTTGGGAAAAACCACACAGTGTATCTATATGATAATAAAAGCGGTCCCAGAGACCTGTTTCATTGCAGTAATTGATCATTTCATCATATGAATGACATATAAATGAATCTACATCAAGATTTTGCGGGGGCATCGAGTAAACCAAGCAATTCCTCAGCACATAGGTTTCCAACTCCGACCCTTGCATGTGTAAGGAGTACAAGTCACTCGTACACTCTGTAGCTATAAGTTTCCATCTACAAATAAATAAATGCTAAGCGTTATTTGTATCGTTATTATTAAAAGCGATTAAAGGCCCATTAAGTTGATTTTTCTTTCTTTAGTTTGTCAAAAGTTTTTATTTTTTCGTATCCTGCTATAGTTTGCAAAAAGTTTCTACATAGCGGGGTCATCTTTTGCTTCTTCTACGATATGTCAATGAGTTTGAGTGTATGATTTTTGTATAAAAGTCAATATATCACATGATATACATTTTGCTACATTAATGACAAATTATTTGTTTCAGGTTATACGGAGTTAACATGTTATAAATTCATTTCTAAAACATCATAAAACACGTGTTTTCCATTTCAGTAGAATGAATGTTCATTTCTAAGGTACACAATATACCTTTGAACATTATTTTTTATACGAGTATGGCTACATGTAGTTGATACTCGTATTTACATAACATTTACATAACATTATTATATTTACATGGTCCAAACTGTATCTCATTGATTTATCTATGGCTGCATAAAATAATTAAAGATATACTACGCTCAATTTTGATATTAGAAAATATTGATAATTGCTACACAGTCTCTTTGTTAGGGTTTTATCACATACCTTTTGCTTTTGCGACTTTGTAAAATGGTAATGCACGGCCGTGCTGTGTATTGTCAAGACGCGCTATATGTAAGCTTTGTAGGAGCACATTTGTCTCGGATCACATTTGTCTCACGAAATGTGACCGATTTGCCCGTAAACATTCATATTTGCGACAATTGGAAATGAGACAAATGTGTTCGACACACAATAGAAAGGACACTCGAAGCACATTTGTCTCACATTCTTTCATAAAATTCTAAACAGGTAATAATTAAGCCCGTCCGTTTACCGGCTACCAGTCATTGTTCTGTGTTTTCTGTATTTATAATACCGTTTGTAGGTCACTTCCGGTCAATCAAAAGCGTCCTACCTCTGCATAGGAGTCATATATATTAACTTAAGGAATATCCCTGTTCTGCAAGTCACAATGGAAATTTCTACCAGTGCAATATCCAGAACCCAAACACATATGCAAAGAGTCCATTCTTATCGTTGTGACACGTTTCTTTCCAATGCATAAAGTTTTATTAATGATTTAAGAAATATAATAAGGAAGGGGGTATAGGTTTTTCTTATTCATTACGTGTATTACGTGGCCATGCGATACTATCACGTCCGCACGCTATAGCTATTTTGTTCAAAAGGGGTATTTATTGCGTACGCACGCGATAAATATTACGTGCGCACGCGGATAGGTATTCCGCATTAGGACCCAGGACGGGCTGGCCCGCATGAATAGTTCGACGCCCTGAGTGAGTGTAAAACTTACAGCGGTTAAAGGTTAGGAATTTCAATTTTAATATTGGTGGTTCTTCTACGTCATAGTAAAGTTTTTAAAGTAACAAATGTGACGCTAGAAATTCTTCTTAGAAGATACATGACCCCTACTTTTCTCATCAATTTATATCAGTTTTGTCATATCTCCTCAAGTGACATAAGGATTTGTTCTCTAAAATGGGTCTAGCTACGGTGGCACAAAGGTGACATGTGTGTGTTTTTATTATCTCGTGGCCACGAGATACTATGTCGTGGCCACGAGTTACTAAGTCGTCCACGAGTTACTAAGTCGTGGCCACGAGATAGCTAACTCGTGGCCACGAGATACTATGTACTATGTCGTGGCCACGAGATAGCTAACTCGTGGCCACGAGATACTATGTCGTGGCCACGAGTTACTAAGTCGTGGGAACGAGATAGCTACGAGGGTTGTTCGGGAAGTTCTGGGAATTTTGTCATATCTCCTATATTTTTTTTGTTTCTAAGACGTAATATTTTGCACATACTAAGATTAGCATATCACGGAACTATTCCTAAAAATTGAATAGAATCAGACAACAATAGCCGGAAATAGCAGTAACCATAGCAACACTATAACGCCGCACCGGAGCAGTCCGACTCTAAATAAAGGTATAACGCGCTACACTAATAATATTTCGTAATTTTGAGTAAACAACATGACGTCGATAGGGTCGTTGAATTGCGAAGCATCGTGAAATTTTGTGTTGCGCTGGAAAAGTCTTCCACAGAAACAATGAAAATGATCAATTCTACAGGAAAATACAAGAAATGCAGTCCGGCTACAGTGTATAGATGGCATGCTCGTTTTAAAGAAGGAAGAAACCCTCCATACAGCCTGGACCTCGCTCCGATGGACTTCCGTGTGTTCCCGGAGCTCAAATCACAGCTGCGTGGAAAACGCTTTGACTCAGCTGACGATCTTGTTAAGCATACGCAAGCTATAGTCTCGTCCTTTACCGATAGCTGGTACGTGGAAATATACAATAAGTGGATCAGCCGACACAGGAAATGCATCAAAATTGCAGGTGACTGCGTTGAAAAGGTGCGACAATCGATGGACTTTAACGTCGCATAACGTTGCAAATGACGTCGGCGTGCTCCGGGTGTTTGTTATATGGTTATTTACTACTTTTATTATGTTTTAGTTTCTGTGTGTATGATGATGATATTTTCAGATACTGTACAGTATATATTGAAATAAATGCGTATATATTTATATTTACGCTAATCCGACTACAACGTGTGCTATAAAACAACTCTCAGAACTTCCCGAACAACCCTCGTATGTCGTGGCCACGAGATACTATGTTGAGGCCACGAGTTACTAAGTCGTGGCCACGAGATAGCTTACTCGTTCCCACGAGTTAATTAACCAATCAGAATACACTATATATATTTTGATTTTAATGTTCTTTTAGAGTGACATTATGCTCATATTTTCATAGTCAAATTGAGCTGAACTGACTTTATATTTCAAAAGATTGACTGTTACAATGGTGTTTGACCAATAGTTGATATTTGAAAATGTTTAGGATTTAATTATAAATCTGCCATAAATATAAAAAGACTGTCCCACTCTTTTTATAAACTGAACGGAACAAGTAAATTCTAATGGATATTTACAGAAAATTCATTTGGATCCGTGCGTTATTTATTTTCTTTTTTGCGAAGTCAATTATTAAATCAAAAGGAACTATTGCAAAATGAAAACTTATTTATATTTTCAAATTTTCTTTCACTATATACCCTTGGATGGGCATAATGTCACTTTAAACTTAACAACTTACTTTTTACATGCAACATTAATCTTTGAAAATACTGAAGATATTCACTTTGAACTTGTCTTTAGGATGATATTAGAAAGTCACCTTCCAAGGCCCATCAGACATTAATTTGGACTATAGCTCTTTGTTGGGACAAGTTTGTGATCGAATTGGTCAGTTTGTACGTACTACGGCCTGTAAACCGTGTTTATACGATACCATGAGAAGGAATAAGTCCTGGTTTATTTTATTTGTATGGGACATTGCCCATGGACAGTAGATAGCCTATAAGGTAAAATCCTTGTCTGATGAATAATTTAGAAGGCATAAGCCATGGTTTATATAACCCATAAAGATCATTGCACCTGATCAGTAGATGACATCTAATAATAGAGGTCATTGGGTCAAAAATCAGGGTCACAGTGACGCTAAATGTAAAATTATTGACAAGTCAATTAGTTGTATAAATGGCACTTTAACAGGCTGGTAAAGTAGGGGCATCCTTGTACTAGTTAATAAGGGAAATTCGCATACAAAATGTAAATGGTGTAATTTGACTGGTTATTTATCTCGTGGCCACGACTTAGCTAACTCGTGGCCAGGACATAGTATCTCGTGGCCACGAGTTAGCTGTCTCGTGGCCACGACTTAGTAACTCGTGGCCACGACATAGTATCTCGTGGCCACGACTTAGCTATCTCGTGGCCACGACTTAGTTACTCGTGGCCACGACATAGTATCTCGTGGCCACGACTTAGCTATCTCGTGGCCACGACTTAGTAACTCGTGGCAATGACATAGTATCTCGTGGCCACGAGATAAATAAAAACACACACATGTCACCTTTGTGCCACCGTATCTAGCTATGTTTTGTAGCTCTTTGAAAAATGTCAGATTTATATAGAATTTAAAGGGAAAACTATTTACGAAGGATTTTCTTGTCTCGCGTCGACGTAGGAGAAGAGATAAAATAAAGAAAATAGCAATCCCTAAAGAAAGTGCAGAACAGCAACATTAAAAATGTTGCAAGCTCGGTTTGATTGAGCCTGATCATGGACGGTTCTGTCAAATGCAAACTAGCGTCTGCGCGCCAGTAGCACCGACATAAGCAGAATTCAACATTTTAACACAAAAATGGTGAAATTTTGAATTTAAAAACATCCGCAGATCGTTCAAATATCACATAAATTTGGACATAAGTTATATTTTTGTCTCCTTAAACCGCTATGCACGATAGTACAATGGTTAAAGCGCGATGTTACGATGGTACGATGATGAAAACAGGACGTCACGATGATGAAACAGTGATGGCGCGATGGTAAAATCATCATGATGCGATGACACGATGGTGAAAATAAAATATCGCGTTTTCATCATCATGCCATCGCAGTTTCAGCATCGTACCAAAGTACTTTCACCATCGTAGCATCTTTTTTTCACCGTCGTACCATCACGTTTTCATCATCGTGCCTTCGTTGTTTCACCATTGTACAATCGTTGTTTCACCATCGTACAATAGTAGTTTCACGTTCATACCATCGTGTTTTCACAAGCGTAAATTCGCGTTTTAATCATCGTACCTTCGTGTCATTGCGCTTTCACCATTGTAAATCGTGAACGGGATTCCGTATGTTTCAGTGTTCGCCTTCAGGTTCAGCCAATCAATTTTTTTGAATTAGATATCTTAGAATTAATAGGTTTTAAGTTTAAGATTTCATAAAAAAGCAGTAGCAACCCTTTGATGATTACACTTGACATGACAAAAAAGGGCGAGCATCGATTCTAAAAAGGAATGTCGCCGTTGGAAAATATGTGACAAATTATTCAGAGAAAATGACACGAGACAAAAGTGCTTTCTTGTCCCTTAAAAACACGAGAAAAATGTGCTTTCTGGTCCCTTAAAAAACTTGATCGGAGCACATTTGTAACACAATTTAGTTTTTTCGGGTAGACATTTGAGGTCCCATTTGTCTCATGTGGGACAAATGCGACCTCATCGGTCTTACGTACCCCGAGACAAATGTGCTCCTACATAGCTTTACACTACAGGCGGTCAATGAAAAAAAGTTCTTTTTTACCATAGACATAAACAGTTCTTAGTTTGGATATGTGATAAATAGTAAGTTATATTCGTGTAGTTACATAACTAAATTTATTGAACTCGTTGAATAAAATAATGTAATGATTTTATTCAATTCGTGAACACACACTCATTCAATATCCTCTATAACCTTAAGAGCTTTTTTCAACTCTTGTTTATAAATTTACAAATGCTATGACATAAAAACTTCTAAACGTTGTGATTCAAAAAAACAATGATAATAGCATGATATTTTGATTACAAATACCTTTTAAAGCGTGTTTCTCCATGTTGCAAGGCACAATTCTGGCTAAGATATAGTCTATTATCTGTCGACACCCTTACTGCGTCATCAAACGAAGCCGGTCTTGGATCTAACCGTGCAATTTCATTACAGTTGACGAAAGTTCTATATGTAATTGCTTTTGATTTACGCTTGTTATTAACTTTAAGCACACTAGTATATGAAATGTAAGTATTGTAACACATCGTCTCAGATACAGTGGACTGTCCTTTTACGGAAGCATCGGGACAACACTTATTCATCTCAACACAGGAAGGTAAGCACGAGCAGTACGTGCAACATTGAGAGGACAGAGTGTTCAGATTCGGGGTCGTATCTCTGACTTCATCATCACCGTCAATGTCCAATGGATCAAAAAGTAATGAACAGAATTTCATTTGTGGACATAATTTTAGCGCTTGAAATGCAAATGGTTTTAGTTTACCTGCACGGGTTAAAAGACTATCTTGGAAGTAGTCTTGAAAGGATTTGCCAGCGTAATAGTAATCATATTCATCATACAATGATGTGCTGTTATAATCCGGCGTGATGGTCGAGAATGACGTGCTGCTAAAAATATCTAGCGCGTAAGTAGAGTGTGACGTGATGTTATCCCTTTCTGAGTTGAAATAATAAGGTTTCGTATTTGACGTTTGAAAATTTGGCGTGGTGGTTGCGTAGGTCGTGCTGTCATAATAGGCTGTGTTGTTAGGGTATTGTCTGGTGTCATAACCTGGCGTGTTGATAGAGTAAGGCGTGCTGTATGAAGTATGCGGCGTGCTTATACCATCTGACATGTTATAAGAGTACGGCGTGCTGATAGCAATTGACGTGTTGACAGAATACGGCATTTTACCATCATATTGGTTTGTAGTTAAGGATGACATGCTGTTATTACCTGTGGTGTTGGCAGTGTATGACTTGATGTCATTACCTGAGCTGTTAGTTAAGAACGGCGTTTTGTTGAAGTACGGCCTGTTTGTAAAGGATGACATACTGTTATAATCTGTCGTGTTAGTAGGATCTGTCATTTTGGTAGATTTCGGCGTAATAAAGCTTGAAAGGTTGTGATTATCCATTGTGAAATTGCCATCCAGAGTCGTGTTATTATCCGGCATCTGAACATATTCCCGTGTCATGTTTTTTTTGTTCCTAGGATAACCGTTTAATTCGTTTTTATTGTTATTTGCCGAATTAAAATCACCCCCATTCACTGATAACAGATATATGTATAATGTCAGGTAAAGAGACATTCTTTGATTGGTTGAAAACATTTTAACAATCTGAAAAAAATAAAGATATTAGAATTACACGTTGCTGATCTGTGGTACATCATGTTAACATTGCATGAATATCCAATCGTCACGTACTTTTTCGTCCGTTTTCATTGGAAATTTGTCGTGTAATATAGCATGAATGCTTCCTTTTACGTCAATATAAGGCACTTCGCGCCGAATGTAAGATGCCATATCATAGATGCGTTAGCAGGAATCGCAATTTATACTTTCTGCAATAAACTGGGCCATTTTCCAGAGTAAACTTACGAACTAATCCGTTTTCGGATTAATCACAGGAGTCTCCCGTTTTTGACTATATACAGCAAACAGCACTTATGTAAGAGACATGGCCCCCAAAATAATTGAAAATAGTTCTATCTCCATGACGTTTAATGTTAACATAAAAAAATTATCTTTTTACAAATATGCCAATAAATTATAGATTATATGTCGGTTGTACATGTATTATGATTGAAAGAAGGTTGCAAATCAGTTTGAAAAAACACATTGACATACAATTAATTACTTAACACGAATATATTTTGAACGCATACAAATACTAGTAGTAGATAGCATCTGTACTTTTTGCGTGTATATCTTTGAATTTTATTTAGTTTAGTCAATTATATTTATACAATTTTATAAAATAAGCTAAGCCAACAAATCCAAACATTTATTTACTATTTGATAACACTGTGTAAATGTTGTGGCATAGGTTAGACCGTTATACCGTATTCATACTAATGTGTTCAAGGTCCTTATGGTCTCACCCAGCCCGTTGAAGTCTAGAAAATAGTTCTTTGAAAATGTGATGTGCCCCGTTTCATTTCATTTTGATGTTACTGGTTACATTTTTATAGTGTGTTTATTGAATCAGTGTACATTTAGTGTCATTTCTGATGACTTTATTTTGTGTGTGTGTATTCTGCAGGATCTAATTTCTTGGTGGAATGATTCGAGAAGTACTACACGCCAGCATGCATGATATTTGAAACTTTGATAATTGACAGTGACTTCATAAATTAAAAAAAAAATATTGAAATCTAGATGGCTTACATAGGATATTTTGGGCTTCGATAGACTTGTCTATTGTTGATGTTTAAAGTTATGAAATACAAATTTCTGCTGAGTTTAGCCTCTAATAGAAGTCCAGAATTAAGCCTTAACCCATTACGCAATACACACGCCTTTTAATGCCTTTTCCACCCCCTTTTTGTTGTCTCAAATGGTGAAAAAATGCCTTATTTAGGCCACCAACACTTGTTTTTGTTTGAGAAATGTTGTTAAAAAAATGACCACATTTTCGGCGCGGCCCCAACCAAGAGATATATCAGGGGTTGTCAGAAGGGGGATGTGCCCCCTTCCGTTTGGGGGGTTTAAAGGGGGGGCGGCAGTCCCCCTCATCGCCAAGAAAATTTTGGAGAGGCTAAAAATAACCCAGATCGATCATAAGGTAACGTGTAACCAACGCTGAAAAGCATTCGACTCTATCTCAATCCATTGAGAAGTTGCAGCACTTTGAAAACAATTTTGATGGAAAAAATAAACGCAAAATAGTGATTTTTGGCAATTTTGAGATGCCTCATCGTTGCCATGGTAACAGAAAATTTAAGCCTAAGCATGTAGTTGCAAAGGCAATGGTCCAGTTAACATTTATGCCAAGTTTGATTAGTATTGAAGCAGTGTTTATAGTTTTATAGCAATTTGAACTTGTAACGGGAGACTTTTCAATGAAAAAAGTCATTTTTCACAAAAAGCACATGAAGTAATGGGTTAAACGTGACAGATTTACTATAGAATAAACAAGACAAAAATTGACTGGGTCGAGTTCTTATACATGTTATACGAAGTTTGACGGAATGGGCCGAGAGGTTGCGATTGTGTCTTTGGCGAGCTCGAGGCACAGGCGTTTTAGCGTTCATGACGATTTCATCTGCTTACACTTTTCCAAATCTCACACTGAGTTACCAATGGTTCCGATTTTTTTTGATGTGTTCTTTTACGGTATTTAAAACCTCGCATTGCATAAGCTATAGTCCGCGTGGCGAATTTTTCTGCTGGTTGCGGGTAACTAACATCTACATTCCTGTAACCGCACTGTGCATGTATGTGCATACGATTGATCTCTGGCACATTTTCAACAGAAAGGTCCTCAAAATATGATAAATTTTATATTCATTGTCATAAATTCAATAACCATTTCTACTCATTACAACTAATAGCAGCTTCTCACTATTTTCGTCATTCTTCGAATAATAATTAAAGATATAAATGCTGGTGTTCCGAATGTCATTACACCGATTACCTTTTAGTGTTGTAAAGGGCCTAATGTTGCGATTATTGTGCGGACATTGTTTAAACGAGCTATAGTATAGCGCAGAAAATATGGCAAAATCATTACAAGTCATTTCAGTTAAATTATGGCGGGATAAAAATTATTTTATCTCAAAATATTATTGTTACAAAAGATTGTTTTTTACATTTTAATGAGGTAAACATAAACAAGTGTTTTTCCATTTAATCAAATGGTAATGTTGAAAAAACAACTTGCCAAGTACCATACAGGTTTCATTTTAAGACATTAAGTTGCAATTTTGGTACGTTACTCTGTTTTTCATTCCTATCATGATAACTGGACTGTTTTTTAAGGAAGCAAACGAATATATATTCCTAGATTAAACGAGTCATTAAAATATATTCATAAATCTTACCTTTATGCTACCATTTTCCTCAGAATAATGTATCAGTTGAGGCATTACGAAAACAAGCAATAAATATGTAACGGCGTTGATGAAATGATATCGTGTGGAAAAGTATAGTTTATATTAATAGCATAATATAACATATTATCAAGTGTTAAATTATTAGAAATATAATTCTCGCAACTAGGAATTTAAAGCTAATTAGAAACGAAGTGCCAAAGTCCACTGTTTATCAACGACAATGTGAATCTGGTCATCTAATTTCTGTTATCCACAAATCTCAGGTAAAGAAGACAAACGCCGGTCATGCCCATAAAGAAATGGAACTCCCACAATATCAACCAATTGCAATCAGTAAGTCCTTGACCATTTTATTTTCGATATACGCATTCGTGCCGTTATTTATTATCTTCCTCTTTATGAAAATTTTACAATTGTTATCAATAATAACAAATTTTCTTTTTTCTACAAATAACTGACTATAATTTAAGGAGTAATAAAGATTATCAGGTTATTTTTATTTATGTTGACTTGTAATAACTGTTGTTTCCAAAACGTTACTCATTTGCCATATGTCTGAGCCATTTTATTTGCTGTACAGTACAGTTATAAGGATTAATTAGTTTGTATGGAAGCAAATAATGTTAAGCATTTTGTTTATATGTTGCCTCCTTATTACCAATCATTTCGTATTAAGCGCTACTTTCTACCAGAGATGAGCATCTTATACCTTTTAAATCTATTATAAAGCTATATTTTAGCTATTTTTTCGGTTTTTTTTCCGTTCTGACCGAGAAAAAAAACAACATTTCTGTCATTTCTGAGTAATAATGTACCTTAAATGCATCCCATATTCATTTAGTCATTACCTTACTTATGTGCATTCTGACACACACCTTATTAAACTATATACTGGCTAGGCCAATCACCGTGTACAGTCATGTAAAAAAATATATTATTTATAATTATGTACTCAGTTACTGTCACACCTTGTTATAAGTTGAGCTATATGTTGAACTTAACAAGTTTCATATCATCTTTCCCAGCCTCATCAAAAGTTCGCTCTGCTGCTAACTGTGTACAATCATTTATTCACATATGCAAATAAAACATGTACGTAAATGTTTAGAAAGGTAATTACCCAGCATCTAAAGGGACCAGAATAAGACACAGTGACCAGTCAGTTGCAAGGCCGGTCGCCATGCATGGATAACTGAGGAAAAGTAACTGTTTTACTTATATCGGATTGAAATCAGTAATTTAAAATACAATACAAAGCGTGACAATTCAATGTTTTTTAGTTGTTTCATATCCATGTAGACAATTTTTGCACACGCTTGACAATTTTCATCAAAATATACTTAAATATAAGAAAGAATAAGCTTAAAAAGAATGTAAAAAGGGGTCGAGCCTCGGACCTCTCATACATTAACCGACTGTGCTATTGCGGATGTTACGAGAACCTACATTAAGCTAGTGAGCTTTCCAAATGCTATTTACATACTCCATATTAATTCCTGAAAAATAAACGGAAAACCCCGAAGTTGAATCGAATATCTAAATGAATGCTATAATGTATTCATAATTGACAGGTCAATAAAATCAGACTATACAGGACAGACACTTGTATAGATATCTCTGAATATTAACTAAAAATAAGAAATAATAGAGGTGAACTTTCTGATAACTGTTTCCGTCTTGCTAAAACAATTTTAATGATCTGAACCCTTCTTGTGTTTTCACTGAACCATATCTTGCGAGTCACTTTTGATAATTTTTATTGTTTTTGTCCTATGTTCCAAATTTTATCGTGCAGAATATGAAATAGAGAAAAAAGAATCCCTAACGTAGCCCAACACATAAAAATTGTAAAATGTTGCAGGCTCGGCAAGTTACCGTCCACGCCCCCTAGCACTGGCTAAAGCAGCATTCAACATTTAAACACAAAATTTTGAATTAAGAAACATCCGCAGATGTGTTCATACGGCTGTTATCATGGAACCTTCCATGTCACACAGTAGTGTCAGCGAAAAGCGACGTATGGTCCCCAAGTAAAAGACTGCGTGTGCTTGAAACGAGAAAACAATGGGCGGAACTAAATAAAATGGAATTTTGAAAGGGATCTGAGGTTATGAAGCCTGCATATCACAGACAAGACGTCGTCAAAAGACAAATTTAAAAAGCAGGCAACATATCCTAAGAGTGATAAAACAGTATTCAAGTTGGAATTATACTGGAACCACCCAAGTTGAAAAAAGCCAAATACAAGAAACTAAAAATACCATGAACGTTCTTCAAGGATCGAAAATATAACATCATTGATTAAATGTACAGGGAGACTTTTAATTAAGTTATTGTGGCACAATAGCATTACACATATTTTAGTTCTATATAAGTAACTAGTTCTGCACATGAATGGAGCTCCATCATGTTTTCACTTTGAAAATACCAGCATGAAGTACAGTGTAACTTCCGAATTCCGGAACTTCTGAAATCCGGAAACTTCTAAAAACCGAACAATTTTTTCGGTCCCGATTTTTCCCTTCTATTTTCTATTAATATAATACTTCTGAATTCCGGAACTTCTAAATTCTGAATTCCGGACGATATTTTCGAAAAATTAGAGTCAAATCAATGCAATTTTACCTCCAAAAACCGGAAATATCCAAAGGTGTGAAATACATTGTAAACCCTGCAGGAAGATTTAATCTCCCTATCGATTGTTTACTAATTAGCGGTGATCGTGTAATTTGACACGCGTTAAAATCACAAACTGAAATGGTATGTTTGAAGTGATGCGGTTAGTCAAAGTAATTTACGGCGGTCAGTTAATTTGAAGTGTTTATTAGCGGATTAAATGACAATTAATGGGACAATGTATGCATCAAACGTCTTTAGGGATTTTATTGCATTTGATGTAATAATTAATTAACTAGCATCGGACGATATGTAAGTTTATGCAATTAACAACACTTCTACAAACTGATATGATATTACAGTAATGGCCACATCGTCCTTGACATTTAGTGATATTAAGTGGCTTAGTCTTGTCTACATTATCATAAACCTCTGAATTCCGGAAACCTCTGAAATCCGAACTTTTTGACAAGTCCCATGGGTGTTCGGTTTTCGGAAGTTACACTGTAGCTGGTGATACGAATCAAAAAGATAACAAATCTATTCTTCTTTCACCATTCATTTTCTTTGGAAAGATATAAAGCTAAGCTATATCATAAGTACTTTAAACGTTTCTACTTTTAAGTTCAAAGGCATTGTTGTTAGTTTTAACGTGTCACGTATCAATCCTCCTCGAAAGATCATCACAGGATTTTTTGGCAGATTACTTATTTCAACATGTTGAAAAGCTTACACCTATCGTTGATTCCATTATGCTTTT
Source organism: Ruditapes philippinarum (assembly GCF_026571515.1). NCBI lineage: Eukaryota > Metazoa > Mollusca > Bivalvia > Venerida > Veneridae > Ruditapes > Ruditapes philippinarum. Next base: position 109,043 of record NW_026865698.1, read on the forward strand.
ATATTCTCAGAAATGCCTTGACTATCTATTCCTGACAGGTACGACTAAGATCACTCTTAATAAATCATTTTAAGCAGTTTCCTGCATCTTGTTGTAAAATGTCTAAAAGGTAGTTTTCCCTCTTACAAGTTTTTTTTTCACTTATTTTTAAATAATTTAAAGTCCTGCCAGTGTATACATAAGGTAACTTTTTAGTTTTCTTTTCACACAACTTAATTTTTTTATTATTGGCTAAAGTTATCTTAAGTCAAAAGATAGATATAAATCCCTCTCTATAATTGGCCATATACATGTATTTCAGATGGATTGGGATGAATCATTTGTTGTTGAGGGTCTTGACTGTAGCACAGTGTAACAAACCCTCAAAGCACGCCCATGAAAACACGACATGAATGTGGGATCTGTGGAATAAGTGTTGACACCAAGTTTAATCATAAACGTTTTCTCCGTTAAATCTTTAAAATACTCACAAGTCAGGGTACAGATAAAATTTGTATACTCACAAGTAGGGTTCACAATCACCTGCAAGTAACGTTCAGTTGACCTCCTTGTTAAAACTCTTAATACAATGTTCAAAGTACAGCAATATTTTTTTGACTAAATTATCGTTTGTTATTGATAACTTTAGTAGTTCGATATCAGAATTCAGATGTTTAACGAAATCAACTCTGAAATAAGGCATATTTTTGTTCGTGTTCAGTGTTGATCACCTGACAGAAGTTCATGAGTTTCGATTATTTTATAGCCTTAATGCTTACTTTTATATTTTGCATAACTTTAACATTAAACAAAGTTTCTCTTCTACGAGATTAATATATATTAAGTAACCTAACGTCCTTAAGTATCAACATAAATACCAATATATTAAACAAGTTGAGCTGGAGAAAATGGCTGACAGCGACATCTTCTCACAAGATCCGTTTGGGTTCAAACCGTTTATATACTGTGAAAAAAAAGTCCGGGTGTTCTGAAGATGATAAAATTTAAAAATTTTGAGCACATTTAGAGGTATTAATTAGTTACGCAACTTTCCAACGAAATATCACATTTGACAAGGGAGACAATTTTCTCAGTTATAAACTTGATGTATAATTTTTTTACCGATTATTTGTTATCTTTTGTCATCAAAATATCAATGTATTTTCAGTCATATCTGACCATAAAATTATTAAATGCAATGCATTTATGTACACACATTGCAGTAACTTTAGATCAGTTTGCACGAAATACGTGTGCATTGCCCTACGCAGTACGTTTTTACCGGTTTAATTATATAAATATTTAATAGACAGAAAATATAACAAACTTACTTATGTATGACGCTTTACCTCTGATATAATATTTAAAAAAGAAGACAATTTAAGACAATTTGTGAAACTCGAACTTGTGAGAAAATATTAGAAGTCAATGAATCACGACTACTTTATTAAGTTCACCACCCTGACATTTAACATTTAAGTTCGAACTTACTGTTATATTTGATTATGTAATACCCGTTTTACTCTTTCAGTCGAGGGTTGAATACTTTTGTGTACACATAAATCGAAACTTCAATCTCACATTATCATAGACAAATAGTAGTTATATCCGTCTTTTTGCTGACGATACCACTTGATATATTGTTGTTGAAAACCCAAATGTTGCTGCAGAACTCCTCTAATCTGATATCCTGAAAATAACAGGGTGGGCCGATATGTCGTTAGTTGACTTCAATCCTACAATGTCCGAATGCCTATTGCTCAGTAGAAACTTGCGTCACTAGAACCATCCATCTCTTAATATGCTTCACCAAATTATACCGAAAGTAGAACATCACAAACACCTTGGTATCATTTTTTCAAATAACTGGTCTTGGCAAGAACATATTAACTAAACAGTATATAAAGCAGGGAAACGGGTTTACTTATGCGCAGATTGAAGATGACTCTGGATTGAAAGAATATACTTCTCTCTCATCCGACCAATTTTAGAATATGCTGATGTTATTTGAAATTATTGTTAATTGGCTGGAAAGGATATGATTGACAGATCGCAAACCAATATGCTCGTTTTTTATTGGGAGCAATTAAACTGGTCTCTCGATAAACAGACGTAAGAAACGCACATACTTTAAAAGCTTTCAAGAGTAAAGCTATGCCAGTCACTGACTGTACACCTAGTTATTTTTTACACCTGATCACGAATACAGGAATCTTACGTGCTAAACTTCGCATGAAGGTGAGCAAACTTAATCACCACCTTTTCATTCGTACTACGGTCCAATCGCCCCTTTGTCATTGTGGAAAACCTGAACACATTTATCATTATCTTCTCCAATGTCACTTTTATAGTTACCATCGTAAACGTACCCTGTACATTTTTATGGTTTTATATCATAAATATAATGTTCAAATGAAGATTTATCAATATTGTAAGTTCCAAAAAGCATTATTTGTAAAGATATTACCGAATTTACATTTCATGTTGATAAGGGAGGTAATTAGAAATTCATTTTCTATAAAATCTAAGTCACTTTTTTCAATAAGAAATATATGCATATATTTTACTGATTACATATAATATGTACAAATATTTGCAGTACATATTTTACATATTCTTCTATGTTTAAAAAAAGCATAATTATATACATATATAAAATTTCACTAAAGTAAAGTGTGGTTACAGCCTTAAGTACAACGTACAGGATCTTAATATACTATGGATGTGCTCTAAAAACATCATTTATTTCACAAACTCTAAGCATTGGTGTCCTTTTCTTCTTTCTTTCTGTTAGATTTTTCAGTTAATATAATACTAAAATATTTATTAATTACTGATATTCTAAGTGCCTTACTACAAAACATAGACTAGTGTATTATTTTTCAAAGTATTTTGATATACGATCAATAGAGGCGGTTGTGGTATGATAATGTACATCTACCAGCCATGTATTACTTTTATTGTAATTTATCAGCATGGAGAATGACTTTAATAAGCACCTACTGCTTCCGTCAAAATCAATCGCGTGTATTCTGATTATAAGAATGGTTGTTAAAAATGTTTGTATTTTGTAGTCCGATCTATAAAAAATTAAAAATCGTATATGCAAGAAATAAGTTTAAACTAATAACAATAATAATTATAATAATAATAATATTATTATCATCATCATCATCATCATCATCATCATCATCATCATCATCATCATCAATATCATCATCCTTATTATTTTGAATCTGCTTTAATATACATGACTTATTTATAGTTGGAATAGTTACTGTAGCAATAATATCCATTGATGACTTTCAGCAGGAAGTTGAGTTTGCAATTCGCTGGTTAAAAACTTTAAATCATGTGCGGGTGATAACTTAATAAATGAGTATTTTATACAAACTGTTGATATTTTGAAGTGTTATCTGGTCGATATTTTTATGTTATATTACGTTAAGACTGGTCATTTCCCTGCAAAGTTAAGAAATGGTATTTTAGTACCATAATTTAAGAAAAACGATCATTCTGACGTAAACAATTATAGAGGAATCACTCTAGTAAGCTGTTTTTTTTTCTCTAAAATCTTTACGAGTGTAATTAACAAACGTATAAGCGTATGGATAAGTGAAACATAGTCAGTGATGCACTGAATGATGTTGTAAATAAAATTTTTGAAGGATAAAGGTAGATTATATTGTGGTTTTATCGCCTTAGAAAATGCTTTTGACTGTTTAAACATGTATCAAGGGATATAACTCTGTCTGTGATTATTTTGAATGCGTGGTCGGTCTAAAGCAGGCGAGGTTCTCTCCCCTGTTTTATTTTCTCTATTTTTAAGTTTAAATATTGATAAAATCCTGCTAGTCATTATATTGTTTGCTGATGAATACTTCCGTTGATTACCAATGCAAGCTTAACTTGTTGAAATTATGTCTTATTGTCAATACTGAAAAAACTAAGGTTTGGGTTTCCGTAAACTATAAGACCCGACAAGCGCTGACATTACGCGAACTCCTCTCAAGTTGTCGAAAATTTTAATTACATGGGCACGGTGTGTTTATTATGTGATAAAAATGATTTAGAGGACTAAAACCATTTTGTGTTAATATGTCCAATTTATTTACATTTCATGTAACGTTTCATTAAAACGTATTTTTATAATAGACAATGTGTTTATATATTAGTTTGTCCTCTTATAAGCATAAACTACTAAATCTTGGAAAATTAATCTATGAAGCATTTTAATGATAGTATATTTTGTAACGTATCCTGTTAAATCTGTTTTCGTTTTTTTTTTTGCATTTTGATATATTATTGCATAGTTAAAACAATTTAATTATACAACTTAGTTGAAGGGCGAACTTAATGAAATCTATTATATTATATTGCAATTCTGTATGTACTCTATGATGGAAATAACTTTTATATACAATATTCATTCTGCATTAAACACTCATGGAGCGAGAATAGCCAGTATTTTCTTTATCTTGTTTTATTTTTTCCCTTTTACTTTTTCATACTTCTACTTTCACGAAACATTATGTTAATGTTATTTGTATGATGTTGATCTGTAACTGGTCAAATAAATAAAATGTATCGTTTTTGTTGTTGTTGTATAAATATACAAAAGATTGACCATTTAAAAGTATTTTAAGGTAAATTATTTATATAATTAAGTGCAGCTCAGAACAACACAGCACAGAACAACACATTAAAGCACAGTACAGTACAGCAGCACAGTCCGTCAACACAAACCAACACAACACAGTGCAGCGAAGCACAGCAACACAGTCCGGCAACACAACACAGTGCAGCGAAGCACAGCAACACAGTCCGGAAAAACAGAACAGCACAGCGCAACACAGCATAGCACAGCAGCACAGTCTGACAACACATCGACGCACAGTACAGTACAGCACAGTATAGCATAGTACAGCAGCATGCTCCGGCATATAAAACGTTTTCATGGTTTCAAATAAATAACCTCATTTAAGATAGTAAATCTCGGTTAATTCTCTGAATTTCTTATCATTGTATAATCTTATGTCTTGTTTCTGTTTCAACAAATATCCTGTTATATATCCTGGTAGTTTTCCAGGCTTTGAAAACGGAAAATTATGTTAACAGAGTGACTTAGAAATCTGATAAACATTCGACTGGATAATTCTGAAATGGAATGGCTTAAATTGTGTTTGCTCGTTGGAAGCGTTTTCGCTTTCTGCGAAAGGTTTGTATTTTTTCTTTGACCTTTAAAGCTCCTGTAACACAATTTTTTCATGGTTTTATTTCATAAATATGATGCTGAAATTAAGATTTGTCAATATTGTAAGTTCAAATAAGCATTATTTACATAATTTCATGTAAATAAAGGGAGGTAATCAGAAAAATTCTAAGTCAAAATTTTCTATAAGAAATGAATGCATGTAATTTATTGATTAAATATAATGTGCACAAATATTTGCAGTACACATTTTACATATTCTTTGATGTTTGAAAATTGTTTTATTTGCATAATTATATACATATAAAAATTTTTGCAAGTGTGGTATTCATACAGTAACAATATCAATCATAAAACATACAGGATCTTTAAGACTCAATAATCTGTCACTTTTCTTTATGTTGTTATTTAAATCATGTATTGTATCTCACAAGGGTAATACCGAAATGTATGCTCTTAATTTAAGAAAATATAAAGGAGTTTTTAAGGATATATAAGTTTTTATTAATGTCCAAAATTGTCGGGAAAAATGCATGGCTTAAACTACTAGTACTCCACTATGCATGCGTGCCTGATACCTGGTGAGTCTGCGCTGTGATTGTTAACATTAATTGGTGCACTATTTTAAATATCCCGTTGTTTAAACTGAGAATTTAGTTCGAAATATATTATTTTCCCCAGATCAAGTAATCAATGCTTATCCAATGCTATTAATAATGCAATAGATAAGCAAATTACCGACCCCTACCGGGCTACATTGTAAATATGTATGCTTTTTTGTTTATTGTTTTTACGATGTTTGCTAACTTTTCTTCATCAGTTCTATATATTGATTATATGTCTGGTAAAGTAAAGTAAAATTAACAGGTACAGAAATCACTCCTTAAAAGTTTGTTACATTGCATACAACCTTTTATTATTTACAGTTTCATAAGAAATGCATAGTAATCGAATATAACGTATAGTTAATCAATATAATTACATGTATTTGCCTTCTTTCTTATACATGAATGAATGTGGTTCATTTTCAATGAGGATATAACTAATGTGTTAAGCTATTAAATTATACATGTATTATTACGGTCCAAAAGAGTAGCAAAATGAATAACCAATAAAAACTTTATAACGGTCACAACATTTATCCGCAAAAACAAATTACGAAATCATAAAATTACAATATTATACAAAGTTACACATTTACACACATGTAATTGCCATTATTATATGATCTAAATATAGCTGCAATCTCATTGGTCCAAACAGTAGCCAACAGAACTTTTTTATAAAATCATATTTAGTTTAATAATATTTTATTGCAACTATATAATACATGTAAGATATGAATAACATACAAAAAACAACAAAAACAAATGTACATATAAGTATAGTGCAAATGGATTGGGCTACAAGTTATTACAACATTTGCAACAGCCCTTCCCACAAAGTCAAACTTTATAATACATACATTCCGGATAGTTTCATAAGAATAGTTATACAAGTGGAAGTGAGAAAAAAATCAAACGCGCACGCACACACGCACACACACACATATTTATATATTTCTTATAAGTTATCAATTAAAATGCTCCATAGAATTAAGATAGAACAGGGTCTTTCAAAAGAAATTTATATCATATTCAAAACTGTCCACAAAGTTCCATAAAATAAACAATGAGTCGTTAACATGTAGATTTAAACTAGGTTATAATAAAAAATATGAAATCTAACAAGAAGTAACTTTAAAACGATATTCGACCGAAGGAAAACTTACATATGTTATGACTAATTCTTCGATACATATGCAGGTATCAGCAATACTTGCATTACAACGAAATAATTAATTTCTTGTAGCTAAGAAAAAAATCCCAACATTTTGTAAACATAGTAATTACTGATCACTCATCAAATTAGGACAACTTCTATTTTACAAAAGTATTTATCTAGGTGTACCTATTAATTTCTTTCACATTTGATATTATATTTCTATCATGTACAATATTAACAGTATTATAAAAAAAACCCCACATAATTATGAAATATTGCAATATAAATAAAATGATAAAAGATAGTATAAATGCAACAAACTACTTATAATCATTTTATCTTTAATTTAATGCAAACAAATTTTATGAAAAAGAAACATATAAAACACTGTAAAAACTAGAACTGTGTCCAAAGGACACGGATGCCCCCACTGACAACATATATATGGTATATAGTGAAAAAAATCAACAAAGGGCCATAATTCTGTTAAATTTGGTCGCAGCAAAAATTCCCTCCTTTATTACCATCTACACATTAAGGTTGTTCATCCCTGGAAGTTTAAGCAAAATCTGCCATCCGGTTTAAGAGGAGTTGCGTTCACAAGATTTCAGGACGTACGGACGTTCCAACATTTTGGGTTTAGGGGCTATTTTCTTTGTTATTTTCTTTGTTTTCTTAACCCATTGCTTCATGAGCATTTTGTGAAAAATGGCTGTTTTCATTGAAAAGTCTCCCGTTACAAGTTCAAATTGCTATAATACTATAAAAACTGCTTCAACACTAATCAAACTTGGCACAAATGTTGACTGGACCATTGTCCTTGCAACAACATGCTCAGACTTAAATTTTCTGTTACCATGGCAACGAGGGGACATCTCAAAATTGCCAAAAATCACTATTTTGCGTTGATTTTTTCCATCAAAATTGATTTCAAAGTGCTGCAACTTATCAATGGATTGAGATAGAGTCAAATGCTTTTCAGCGTTGGTTACACGTTACCTTATGATCAATCTGGGGTCATTTACAGCCTCTCACAAGTCCAAAATTTTCTTGGCGATGAGGGGGACTCCGCCCCCCTTCAAACCCCCCAAAACAGAAGGGGGCACATCCCCCATCTGGCAACCCCCTGATGTATCTTTTGGTTGGGGGGACGCGCCGAAAAAGAGGTCAATTTTTTTAACAACATTTCTTAAACAAAAACAAGTGTTTAGGGCCTAAATAAGGCATTTTTTCATCATTTGAGACAACAAAAAGGGGGGGGGGGTGAAAAAGGCGTTAAAAGGCGTGTATATGAAGTAATGGGTTAACTGAAAATGATGAAAATACTTGAAATTACCCTAAATCGCGTTTTTTCATGTTTAAACATGGCCTGTCATATAAATTTGAAGAAAAATTGTTGTTTTGTAGATTTTTTGATTTTTTTCATTAACCCATTGCTTCATGAGCATTTTGTGAAAAATGGCTGTTTTCATTGAAAAGTCTCCCGTTACAAGTTCAAATTGCTAAAATACTATAAAAACTGCTTCAACACTAATCAAACTTGGCACAAATGTTGACTGGACCATTGTCCTTGCAACAACATGCTCAGACTTAAATTTTCTGTTACCATGGCAACGAGGGGACATCTCAAAATTGCCAAAAATCACTATTTTGCGTTGATTTTTTCCATCAAAATTGATTTCAAAGTGCTGCAACTTATCAATGGATTGAGATAGAGTCAAATGCTTTTCAGCGTTGGTTACACGTTACCTTATGATCAATCTGGGGTCATTTACAGCCTCTCACAAGTCCAAAATTTTCTTGGCGATGAGGGGGACTCCGCCCCCCTTCAAACCCCCCAAAACAGAAGGGGGCACATCCCCCTTCTGGCAACCCCCTGATGTATCTTTTGCCTGGCGGGCCGCGCCGAAAAAGAGGTCAATTTTTTTAACAACATTTCTTAAACAAAAACAAGTGTTTAGGGCCTAAATAAGGCATTTTTTCATCATTTGAGACAACAAAAAGGGGGGGGGGTGAAAAAGGCGTTAAAAGGCGTGTATATGAAGTAATGGGTTAACTGAAAATGATGAAAATACTTGAAATTACCCTAAATCGCGTTTTTTCATGTTTAAACATGGCCTGTCATATAAATTTGAAGAAAAATTGTTGTTTTGTAGATTTTTTTATTTTTTTCATTAACCCATTACTTCATGAGCATTTTGTGAAAAATGGCTGTTTTCATTGAAAAGTCTCCCGTTACGACTTCAAATTGCTATAATACTATAAAAACTGCTTCAACACTAATCAAAACTTGGCACAAATGTTGACTGGACCATTGCCCTTGCAACAACATGCTCAGACTTAAATTTTCTGTTACCATGGCAACGAGGGGACATCTCAAAATTGCCAAAAATCACTAATTTGCGCTGATTTTTTCCATCAAAATTGATTTCAAAGTGCTGCAACTTATCAATGGATTGAGATAGAGTCAAATGCTTTTCAGCGTTGGTTACACGTTACCTTATGATCAATCTGGGGTCATTTACAGCCTCTCACAAGTCCAAAATTTTCTTGGCGATGAGGGGGACTCCGCCCCCCTTCAAACCCCCCAAAACAGAAGGGGGCACATCCCCCTTCTGGCAACCCCCTGATGTATCTTTTGCCTGGCGGGCCGCGCCGAAAAAGAGGTCAATTTTTTTAACAACATTTCTTAAACAAAAACAAGTGTTTAGGGCCTAAATAAGGCATTTTTTCATCATTTGAGACAACAAAAAGGGGGGGGGGGGTGAAAAAGGCGTTAAAAGGCGTGTATATGAAGTAATGGGTTAAGGGCTACTAGCCCATAAACCCTTTGATCACGGAATAAACCTATTGTTCTCTTTTGTTCTCTTTACTGTTATATAGCCCATAAACCCAAAATGTTTGCTCGGACAGACGTACGGACGGACAAACGTACGGACGGACAAGTGCAACGCTATATGCTCCCCACTTTGTGGAGGCATAACAACAATTGTAATAACAAGAGATATACTTAAAAGTGATTAATAACCAAACCCACCACATTGTATGAACTTTTGGGGGCCTGCAGCCAACAAACAGGACAATTTATTTTGTACTCAATTATTTCGTTACTGTAACAGTTAATTTTTACTCCCAGTGTCAATTGTTTCCCTTTAAATTCTAAAATTTAATTAATGTCATTCTTTAAAATTAGAGCTAACAGGAATTTCTTTAACAATTAAGGTTTAACTAAAACGATAATTGAAAAGGTAGCGATTTGTTGGCATATCATCAATTCATGGATTTGCAACGCGTACAGAGGGAAAAACTAAACAAAAAAATGAAAATAAGAAAATCATAAATAGCCCTTCTTATGAAATATACTTTTGTCACATTTGACAGAATAATCAATGGGGTTATTTATTTTGAAAACAATAGAACACTGTAAGATGTATGTGTTCCTCAATTAACCTGTCGTATTTCGGTAAGTAATCTCAGTGTTTTAACAAGACGGTAGGTAATTACACTTATAAATAGTAAATTACTATGCAGAAATATATGCAAATCATAAACAATATAAAAACTGAACACAAAAATGATCACATAGTACACTTATTAAACATCATAAATTGTGGGTATCTGACAAGTTCGTTTTTTTATGTGTTTTCCGATATTTTTTATGTGCGTGCGTAATCTTACAAGATCGTGTCTCATTATTTTGGAGAAAAGTTATAACAGAGTTCGTTCAAGGATTTTAACATGAAGATTGTGTAAAATAAACTTAGTTTTAAATACATTTTAACACGAAGATTGTGTGAAATAAACTTAGTAAGCACTTGTGTAAAATAAATTGTTTACTAGAAAATGTAATGAGATCTTAAGGCAATGTTACTTTTTTTGTGGGAGGAAGAATGATTCAGAAAATTGTTTACTTATATTAACAGCAAAATAAAATATTTGGATCCAATGGCCATAATAATAGTTTCCAGCTAATACCACACATGATGATATAATGTTTGTACCAAGATTCAATACAATTTTTGTAATGCATGTAGTTTATAAAAAGCTATACAATAGAGTAACTTGAAGAATATTTATTTAAGAAAAAAAAACTATCTAGCATTTAGTCTTTACATGGAAATGTACTATTATAGTAAATGGAGTGTAATAAAGATTACGTTTTGCAAACCAGCCAGTTTCTGCTTATTATCAATAAGAAACAACATGTAATCAGATTTGACTTGACAATGCTAAAATGAGCAAAGGTTTGATATAAAATTGATGCAAGTACTGCCAGCAGCTTGCTTCTCTTAATAATGCTAAAATAATAACCAAGACAGGTTTAAGTTGAATAAGGCCGTGACTTCTATGGTCAGAAATCCAATCATGATTGACAAGTACAACAAGAAATAACAAATACGGTACAAATATATAATTACTAAATGAAAGAGATGATAAGATGAATAAATGAGAAAAGAGAATCTCTAGCTAAGATGCATAGAGACTGGTTAGACAACGTCAAGATGCGGAAGCTATCGCAATAAGGTCAACCTTACATAATACAATGTTTTGCATTGGTTTAGACTTTTACATATATGTAAACACTTGCTTCATAATTTGTGGGTGGGTAGGTGTGTAGGTAAATGGCAATGATTGGAAAAGCATGTCATAAAGCACCTCTAAAACATGGAAAAATTCAAATTCTAGCTACTTTGATTACATATTTTCATTTCAGTGCTAAGGATTATTATTTTGTGATTGCACCAAACTTGATAAGGTTTAATCACCAAGAGACATTGCTGGTCAATATATTTGGCAACAGGCGGAATGTACCGGTATCGGTAAGTATATGTTTCTTTTGCCTGCTATACTACATGTACTTATGCCTCTTTTCTAAGTTTTTGACATCTTTGTCAACGGACCACATAGTTTGTCATTTGCTAACGGTATAAGTTTTCCTTGACGATTTTGGAATTCATAGACAATTTCTGATATTGTATTTGCCAAAAATAATTTCATAAAAAGGAACATGACAAGAAATGAATATTTCTTTTAGAAGAAACTCACTTAATTTTTAAATACTGACGAACTTGCTTAAACAACACCAATTTAATTGAAATGATGATATTGTAACACGCAAAAGCAACAGAAATATGTTTATAATGGTATTACAACTTTAATAAGATCTAAATGTTTGGGAAATGGGATTAAAAAATGTATCAGATTTATCATCTTTTAAGAGCGATTTGTATACAACGTGTACCAAGGAAACTAATATTTACTGAGTTATTTCACGAATATCTTGTTTAGTAATGTTCATATGCGCTTAATTATGATATATTATATATTTTGTAATTAAGGTTTGGCTAGAGTATCGGGGTAAACAATTTTCTAGGAAAACTGTGACAGTTCCAGATGAGGGTAAGTGAATAACTTTATTTAAAATAGATCCTTAAACGTATACAATTCTTGCATATCAGACAGGATTATCTACTGTTTACATCGGCGCTAGGAAACCCTTTCTTGCATATCAGACTATAAGAATCTAACACTGGCTGCCGGTACAGACCCGAGGATAACAGTTACTGTTTACGGCGGTATCGAGGTCCTGTCGGGTTTCCGCTAAACAGTTACCCGAGAGCTAGATATTGTCATATGTACCGACAGCCAGTGTTTGATTCTTTTTTTTTACATATTACATATCAATTACTTTTAGAACAGAAATTACGAAAACTGATATTTTCATTAGTTACTCACTTTCTTATGTGTTACAACTTCATTAAATAACTGTAAAATGACGTCATCATAAGAACGCAATTCATTCATAAAAGGCGCGAGGCAATGACATCGTTTAAAGCACACGACTTGTCTAACATGGGGGGGGGGGGAGTGTAAGAGTTTTCTAGCATCGGTGTAAACGGTAGATTACCCTGTCTGATATGCAAGAAAGAATTTACTGTTAATATCGGCACTAGAAAACCCTGAGAGGATTATCTACCGTTTACACTGGTGTTAGAAAACTCTTTCATGCATATGAGACAGGATTATTAACCGTTTACACCGGTGCTAGAAAACCCTGTCTTGCACCCCCCATGTAAGACAAGTCGCGTGCTTTAAATGACGTCATTGCTGCGCACATAAATGAATTGCGTTCTTAGGATGACGTCACTTAACCGTTATGAATGAAGTTGTAAGTTCATACGCTACTTTAACAAAAAAAAGCATGATGAGAATATCAGTTTTCGTAGTTTATGTTCTGAAAATAATTGATATGTAATTTGCAAGAAAAAGAATCAAACACCGACTGTCGGTGCAGACGGGAATATCTAGCTCTCGGGTGACTGTTTAGCGGAAAGTTAAGTCGCGTGCTTTAAATGACGTCATTGCCGCGTGCCTTTTATGAATGAATTGCATTCTTAGGATGACGTCAATTTTCCGCTATGAATGAAATTGTAAGTTCAAACGTTACTACAAGAAAAAGTGCCTAATGAGAATATCAGTTCTGATAATTTCTGTTCCGAAAATATTTGACATGTAATATGCAAGAAAAAGCAGTACAGATGGGAATATCTAACTCTCGGGTAACTGTTTAGCGGAAACTTAGCAGAGCCTCGTTACCGTCGTAAACAGTTACCCTCGAGATAGATATTCCGGTCTGTACCGGCGGCCGGTGTAAGATTCTTATAGTCTTACACCCCATGTAAGTTAAGTCGTGTGTTTTAAATGATGTCATTCCAGCGCTTCTTTTATGAATGACTTGCGTATTTAAGATGACGTCATTGTGCCGTAATGAATAAAGTTTTAAAATCATACGCTATTATAAGAAAAAAATGCTGAATGAAAATATTCGTAATATCTTTTCGTTATCAATTTGTAATATGCAAGAAAAAACAAACACCAGCTGTGACAGGAATATCTAGCTCTCGGGTAACAGTATAGCAGAAACTCGACAGTCTAGTCTAGTTACCGCCCGCCGTCAGCAGTTAACCTCGAGCTAAATATTCCGGTCTGTGCCGACAGCTGGTGTAAGATTCTTATATTATTATACCCCACAAACGATTTCAGGGGGTATAAAGAAGTCAGCTTGTCGGTCGGACCACATCATGGTATTCTGCCCATAACTAGAGTTTGGAATGAGATGTTGTTATCAACTTGGTATATAGCAACCTTATGAGGAAACCCCGGTTAGTATTGCATTTGGCTCCCCCTGGGGTCAAGGTCAAGGTCACCTTTACTAAAAAATAGAAAAATGGTTTCCAAACAATAACTAGATTTAAGAATGATATATCGTTATCAAACTTGGTTTATAGCAAGCTTATATAAAGAGCACGGACGGTGTTGCCTTTGGACAGTCTGGGGTCAAGGTCTCGGTAACTGTTACTAAAAATAGAAAATGGTTTCTGGACAAAAAATTTGAGTTTGAAAAACAAAATATTTAAAAACAAAATTGACATAAAAAAGCGTAAAATTTAAAAGGGCTTTGATAATATTGCATGGGGGGCCCCCCCCCTGGGGGAATGTCATTGGTAACCGTAACTAAAAAAAAAAAATATTTCCCGGAAAAAAAAAAAAAAAAAAAAAAAAAAAAAAAAAAAAAAAAAAAAAAAAAAAAAAAAAAAACCTGGTTTGGAAAATTTTTAACCCCTTGGGTTAAACGCCTTTAAAAAAGAAAATGCGGGGGGGAATTTTAGTTGTAATCAAAATTGGTTAAAAAAAAGGGTAAAAAGTTTAATTAACGGGAAAAAAAAAAACCCCTGCTTAAGATTGCTTTCCCGGGCCCCCTGGGGTCAAGGGTTTTAAGGGGAAAAAGTTTTCTTAAAAAAGAAAATTGGTTTTTGGATAATAACAAGAGTAAGGAATGTGATATTGTAATCAAACTTGGTATAAAGCCAGTTTATATAGGATTGCTTTTGTGCCCCATTAGGTCAAGGTCACCGATACTAAAAACAGAAAATTGTTTCCGGAAGATAACATAAGTTCAAAATGAGAAATTTAGAATAAAGCAAGTGCATATGAAGATCCTAGCTGGGATTGCAAATAATTAAAATAACTCTTTGTACATAGTTGATACTTCACTATAAAAGGTTGTGTTCAAATTTTTCTTCAGATCACTTATTTTTCAGAAAGTCTAAGTTGCTATTATAAAACGGAAGCTATTTATTTACGATTTTAATTCCTTATAATAATGTTTTATTAGGAGAGAGAAATAAAGGATATGATAATAAGAATAAATACTCACCCTGGTTGTTTAATGTTTGAGAAAATAGTTTGGACAGTTCATGTAATTGTTGTGAATTGATATCTACAGAAGTACAAGGATGTAATTTAAATTCGAGCCCGTTAGAAAATAAATTAAACAAAACAAGATTAATTTTTATTCTATGGCATTATTTTTCTATTCCTATTAAGAAAAAGCAAACAACATGGATATAAATGAGATCTGCTGTTTGTGGATTGCATTTTGTGTTTAGGGTCTGCTCTACGTTATTTGCGAGTGTTTCTATTATAATTATATAATCAATTCAGAAACCCCCGTTAGCACAACGATAAGGGTAACAGAGTCGGATATTTTCAACGCTGATATAGATGAAAAAGCCAGAGTAATTAGGTTATGCTCACGACGTGGATACGAGTATCAAATATGCAATGACATAGTACTCAGCTACAAGACTGGCTATTTGATCTTACAGACGGACAAACCTATATACACTCCACTACAAAAAGGTGAGTCCTGTATATAAATGTGGTACGAATGGTACGTTTCTATCATAAATAAATACGATATGTTACCTAATGTTTGTACATTAATATTCAGATAAACATGTATGATCGTATTGTATGAGCTTTTTTCTGGGGCAAAAGCACTAGCCAAGAGTTTAAAATACAAGATGTCGCCGTTTTGCTCTGGCAAAAACCCATTAAAGAAATCATTGTATCACATGTTGGCGTATGCAAGGTAAAAGCTGAAAACAAGAAATCAGAAAGCTCGGCGATGTCAAATTAATACAAAATTGCATGACTTAGGTACCTTGGAATTTTGATATGTACGACGTATATTTACTAGAAAATCATTCACATTTGAAGCTTAATTTTATATTCCACAATCCTTGACGAATTATATTTTTTCTGTAACGTTAAACATTAAGACTATTCAAGTCAAATGAGGTCAAAAATTAATATGTTACCATTTACCGATTTGAAACAACATTTAATTTGTCAAATAAATACATTTTTTTATAATTCTGCCCACAAGACTCTTTCGAGTGCATTCTAAATGACTTTAAAACTCATCATATAACACACGAAAAAATCTTTTAAAACATAATAGATTCAATTATATGGAGTCGGTTGGAAAAAAAACTTCTCTGTTTTATTATCATAATTATCAGTACCTTTTGATGCACAAGTTATCATTTAGATCTTGAAAGTTTTAGGGTAATTTTATATAGGAAGTTTTGTTGAAAAGACAAGGAGCAGTTTATCAGTCATAATAATTATACTCCGGATTCAATTCGATATTCAATATGTCTTAGTCTATCTTTTCCTGTTTATTGTCAATATTCTTTTTTATTATAACAAAAGTAACATGATCGAACATGCAACCAATGAATTTAATTCTGAAACTTTTCCTATTGAAGACAGATTATCATAGGAATGAGCATGACTGTTACCTGAGAAGCGCGCTGGGTTAAGCGACACACACTTAAACCGCAATGTCTGGGTTCCCTTTTTATGACTATTTGTTTTATTGTTTTATCTTCTAGTGAAGATAAAAGTTTTAGCTCTAGATGAATCACTGAAGAAGGTGTCGGGTGATCAATGGCAAATAAACATGGACATCGTGGTAAGTTAATGTCATGAATGAATATAAAGTTAAATAACAGGACTTCAAAGCTTCAGAACATATTGTAATGAATTGAAGTAAGTAGTTGATATCGGCAAGCTAACTAGCATTAAGCTTGTCCAACGAAACAAAAAGATGCTAAGACAAGCAATAATCGCGGTGCATATGTGCATACAACAAAACTCAATGGCTCTTTAAAAAGCATATTGAGATGTGGAGGCTGAGTTTAATAAAAAAACAAAACACTTATAAAATTGAATATTATTGTATTGATTCACCTGAAAACATTTAGAAAATGAATGATTATTTTATATTAACAATATCTGATTTCCTGATCTCTTATTGACACTGAATTATTCGTTACTTATTAGCTAATTAACTGTATGTTTTGTCAATAAGTTTTTGAAAACTTATTTTCTCATATATGTGAGAAGTTTGCAGTTAACAGTGAGCTAAGCAAAAAGGCATTACGATTTATATAGGGAAATCAATGATCTGCTGTTATGTTCAGCTGGGTAAGCAATCTAGCAGAGCATTCCAAAATAAACTGTAGAAATGCTTTGCTGGTATGCTCAGCTGGCTAAGCAATATAGCAGGGCATTCCGTAATATAGTGTTAAAATGCTCCGCTGGTATGCTCAGCTGGCTAAGCAATCTAGCGGGACTTTCCAAAATAAAGTGTAAAAATGCTCTGCTGGTATGCTCAGCTTGCTAAGCAATCTAGCGGAGCATTCCAAAATATAGCGGCGTAAAAATGCTCTACTGGTATGCTCAACTGGCTAAGCAATCTAGCGGGGCATTCTAAAATATAGTGCGAAAAATGCTCTGTTGGTATGCTCAGCTGGCTTAGGCAATCGACCGGGACATTCCAAAATATAGTGCTGGTATGCTCAGCTGGCTAGGCAATCTAGCAGGGCATTCCTACATATAGTGTACAAATGCTCTGCTGTTATGCTCAGCTTGCTAGGCAATCTAGCGGAACATCCCAAAATATAGTGTAAAAATGTTCTGCTGTTATGCTCAGCTGCTGGCTAAGCAATCTAGCGGGGCATTTCAAAATATAGTGTAAAAATGCTCTGCTGTTATGCTCAGCTGGCTAAGCAATCAAAAGGGTATTCCAAAATATAGTGTAAAAATGACCTGCTGGTATGCTCCGCTGGCTAAGTATTCTAGCAGGGCATTCCTAAAAATAGTGTTAAAATGCTCAGCTGGCTAGGCAATCCAGCAGAGCATTCCTTAATATAGCGTAAAAATGCTCTACTGGTATGTTCAGCTGGCAAAGCAATCTAGCAGAGCATTCCTAAATAAAGTGTAAAATTGCTCTGCTGGTAAGCTCAGCTGGCTAAGCAATCTAGTGGGGCGTTACAAAATATAGCGTTAAAATGCTCTGCTGGTATGCTCAGCTGGTTAAGCAATCTAGCAGGGCATTCCTAAATTAAGTGTTAAAAATGCTCAGCTGGCTAGGAAATCAAGCAGAGCATTCTGAAAATCATTGTAAAAATGTTCCACCAAATGCTGAGCTGTCTTGGCAAACTTGCAGGGCATTATTAGATAAAGTATTTTTTGTGCTGAAATGCCGAACTGGCAGAGCAATCTAGCAGGGCATTCTTAAATACAGAGTAAATACTTTTTCTCTTTTACTCCTTTTGCATCCACTTGTAATCCTTATGCCTGAAAATTTTATTTTTGTTGAGAGATCTATTTCACTAATCTTTGTCTGCGCCTTGGACTGTCATCCTCGAAGACTTCAAGGAGTTTGGTACAAATGGATTTATAGCTTATTTTTGGTTCTAGTAACCCTCAGAAGTCCTTTTCGTTGGTCTGCAACTGATTATTTGGCTCTTGTAGACTTTCTGAAATATTTAGTGCCAATACAGATAATGACATTTTTTGACTTCTATGGGACCCTCAAGTGTCAATTTCTTTGGTCTGCGACTGATTCCGGGACAATTGCAGACTTTCAAGAATTTTTGGTGTTAATGCAGATAATGACATTTGTGAAATCTAAGGACCATCCTGAGTCCACTGAGTCTATTTCGTTGGTCTGCGACTGATTCTGAGTCACTCGCAGTCTTTCAGGAGTTATACAGATAATTATATTTCTTACTTATTTGGACGTCCCTGAGTCCATTGTTTTTGGTCTGCGACTGATTCTTAGGCACTCACAGACTTTCAGGATTTTTTTAATATCAAGGCAGATAATGACATTTTACTTCTAGGGACATTTCAGGGTCCATTTGTTTGGTCTGCGACTTATTCTTGGACAGTCGCAGACTTTCAGGAATTTTTGGTGCCATTAGAGATATATTTTTTTGTAAGTACATTTTTGACATCTTTTGACCATCCAGAGTCTATTTTGTTGGTCTGCGACTGATTATTTGACACTTTCAGACTTTCAGGAATTTTGGTGCTAATGCAGATAATGACATTTTAGAGTAAAAATGCTCTGCTTCAGACTAAGGGGTCCTTAAAATTAAAAAAATGCCATGATCTGCAATGGCACCAAACATCCCGAAGGTCTGCGAGTCTTAAAGAATCAGTCGCAGACAAAAGAAATGTTCTCAGGTAGTTCCCTGGAATTCAGAAATGTCCTTATCTCCATTGGCATCAAAAGTACCTTAAAGTCTGCAAGTGTCCCAAAATCAGTCACAGACCAGCGAAATGAACTCTGGTGGGTCGCTAGAAGTAAAACATGTCATTATTTCCATTGACACCACAGATTTCTAAAAATCTGCGAGTGTTCCAGAATCAGTTGTAGACCAGAAAAATGGACTCTGGCGGGTCCCTAGAGGTAAAAATTGCCATCATCTCCATTGGCAACAAACTTTCCTGAAAGTCTGCGAGTGTCCAACAATACGCCTCAGGCCAATGAAATGGACTTTTAAAGGTCCCTATAATTAAAAAATATGATTATTACTATTGGCACCAACCATTCATGAATGTCTGCGAGTGTCCCAGAATCAGTCGCAGATCAAAAAATGGACTCTTGAGGGTCCCTAGAAGTCTAAATTGTCAATATCAGCATTGACACAAAAATTCCTGAAAGTCTGTGAGTGTCCATAAGAAAGTCGCAGGACAATGAAATAGTTTATTTAAGGTCCCTAGAAGTAAAAAATATCATTATTTCTATTGGCACCAAAAATATCTAAAAGTTTGCGAGTGCCTCTGGAGTGCCTACAAGTCGAAAATGTCAATAAAACATTGGCAACAATAAAACTCTTGCAAGCTGACCATTCCAGCAGAGCATATAATTACTATAATTCAGAATGCACCGCAATATTGCTTATCAGCATTTTCACACTATTTTTCAAAATATTCTGCCAGCTCGGAATATAACGCAAACTTAATACTATATTTAAGTATGTCCCGCTTTATTGCTTTGCCAGCTCAGCATAGCAGCAGAGCATTTTTACACTATACATTCTATTTAGGAATGCCCTGTGTTATTTCTTAGCCAGCTAAGCATTCCAGCAGAGCATTTTTACACTATATTAAGAATGTCCTGCTAGATTGCCTAGCCAGCTTAGCATTTCAGCAGAGCATTTTTATACTATATTTAGTAATGCCCTGCTAGATTGCCTAGCCAGCTTAGCATTCCAGCATGTATCCTTACACTATATTTAGTAACGCCCTGCTAGATTACCTAGCCAGCTTAGCATTCCAGCAGAGCATTGATTACATTATATTTAGTAATGCCCTGCTAGATTGCCTAGCTAGCTTAACATTTCAGCAGAGCATTTTTACACTTAATTTAGTAATGCCCTGCTAGATTGCCTAGCCAGCTTAGCATTCCAGTAGAGCATTTTTACACTATATTAAGTGATGCCCTGCTAGATTGCCCAGCCATTTTAGCATTCCAGTAGAGCATTTGTACACTATATTTAGTAATGCCCAGCTAGATTGCCTAGCCAGGTTAGCATTCCAGCACTATATTAAGTAATGCATCTTTAAACGATATTTAGTAACGCCCTGCTAGATTGCCTAGCCAGCTTAGCAATCCAGCAGAGCATTTTTACACTATATTTAGTAATGCCCTGCTAGATTGCCTAGCAAGCTTAGCATTCCAGTAGAACATTTTTACACTATATTTAGTAACGCCCTGCTAGATTGCCTAGCCAGCTTAGCATTCCAGCAGAGCATTTTTACACTATATTAAGTAACGCCCTGCTAGATTGCCTAGCCAGCTTAGCTAGCCAGCTGAGCATTCCAGCAGAGCATTTTAACACTATATTTAGTAATGCACTGCTAGATTGCTAGTCAGCCGAGCGTTTCAGCAGAGCATATCTTTTTTCACTATAGCTAGGAATGCTCTGCTAGTTTGCCAAGACAGCTGAGAATTGCAGCAGAGCATTTTTACGCTATATTTAGGAATGCCCTGCTAGATGCCCAAAACAGCTGAGCATTACAGCAGATCATTGACTTCCCTATATAAATTGAAATGCCTTTTCGCTTAGCTCACTGTTAACTGCTTACTTCTCACATACTTTTCTAATGCATTTCATAAACATTATCCTTCAAACAAAAGTTCTTATTATTTTTTTTACTTTTTAAGAACATAACATCATTATAACGTCATTCTCGAATTGTTATTGGCTGACATCATGCTCTTCTTTTCATTTCTTTCTCGTACCCAAAAAGCGCCCCAAAACATTGACTTCGTATGTAAAATCTCTTGTTTTTGTTACTAGATAACTGAAATAGAATTTTAAACAAGTCATTTACAACCATCTACAATAATATATAATAACTTTTGTTTTCAGTTGTAAAAGTCAAACGAGACGCATGTACATTGATATGAATATGTTCGTTATGTTTTTTATCATGCTTTGCAAAATATGTGTGTACATTTACAGAGCCCGTCAAACCTGACTTTGGGAAGAAGAACATTTACAAGCTCAAGTTCCAGTGGGTTTTACCAAACTGATTTTTCTTTACCATCTAACCCTGAAATTGGTACATGGACAGCTCGTGCATTCTACGGTGGACAGGTTATTATAAAAATGTTTAGAAAAAAGTGATATGATTTGTATGCGTTATTTCAAGAAACTAGAAACAAAAACTATATCGTTTTCCTTATAGTTAAAAATTTTAGTATGAAATAATTAAATTGAAATACACATTGTAATGTATGTATGATCCTAATGCTATGTTTGATAAACTGCTGTTGCACTGAGCGAAGTCCGTCTAAAACCGGCTTGACTTTCTGCAAAAAATACAGGAAATAATTAAATATAAGTAAAATTGTCATTTGTCATTTGAAAATTAATTATAAACCGAATTATGTGAATCTCATTGGCCATTGTAAAAAATGAAAAATAATATAATTGATCTTTCTGAAATGGTTTACACATTTAATTTTTTTTTATTAATCTATAGGAGTTCCGGAAACGAACTTTCCTTTTTAGTTTTTTTCTCTCAGATTCT
This sequence comes from Ruditapes philippinarum, assembly GCF_026571515.1. Lineage (NCBI taxonomy): Eukaryota > Metazoa > Mollusca > Bivalvia > Venerida > Veneridae > Ruditapes > Ruditapes philippinarum. The sequence goes on from NW_026865698.1 coordinate 131,244, forward strand.
AATTTTTCACTTCTTATTTAAGTTTTAAGCTCTGTCTAATATTTTAAATACAGGAACTAAAACATGACAAAGAGGTAATTGTTTTCACATTGATATTTTTCCGCGTTTTCACCTATCAAGTATTATCTACCATATTTTCCAATGTTAAAATGTTTTTTTTGTCCTCTTTCATTAATGGTTGGTTTTAAATTGGATAGTAACTGCTCTTCTTCTCCAACGATTGGTGGGAGGCGGTTTAACGCCCCTCCCCTCTTGCTCTTGAAAAATATTGTGAGCGATGATTTGCGAATCAAACGATTTTGTATCCCGCTTGAGATGTCATCATAATTGTTCGTTCACACTTGTTATCTGGAGATTTTCAACGTTTTTAGATGTTTATTTTTTCTAACTTGTAGAGTTTTCCTCTTTTGGCTGAGACCGTTACACTTTGTTTGTCAACTGAGCAAGTTTCGGCAAAATTTCATGACCTGTCTTCTCATAATCGAAGAAAAAGTCGTCAGTATCAAGCAAACCTAAATTTCTCCCTCTCTCTTGCACCTCTTCCAGACAGGTATTAAAATATGAACGGACCAGGTTCAGTTCTTCCGAGGAACAATCGCTGATTGGCTCGAATGTGAGTCTGCTTTCATCCCGATGATATCGCATTTCAGTGCTTTCATTGTTCTTCTCAGAGTTTGCAAAAAATCGTGCAAATGCTGTCATGCTGACCTGGGTATTTAAGGGACTATCTTATGTAACAGTTCTATTTCCCATCTGCATTATTCTCTCGAAAATGTTCTGTGATTTGTCTTGGCCAACGTCACATCCGCTCCGGAAGTCTACATATTAAGCCTAAATGAATATAAAAGAGATTTTACGTTTCCCAAAGTGATACATAGTAAGGCTATATATACACACAGATAATGTCGTATTGCACTTATTTATCATTAATCGCTTTGGGAATGCTATGTTCATTTAAACAAGTTTAAGATGTTTTTATCTATGGAAACGTGATAGCAGTTTCCGCGAGATATCGCAATTACAGCAGTGTTTAAGAAAAGTGGTATTCAATTCAACAAACCTGTCTTATTTATTTGTGAAAAGTGTTATCCAATTCAACACGTTTATATACCGATATAGTGTATAATATATATTGTCGTCATGGACGTGGTAAATATTCAAAATGAAACGACTCTTTTGATATCGTCGACCGTAGTTTATAGTTATGAAAAATTAATTGCATAAACACACTATTTTTTCCGTTACGATGATAGTGTATCCAATAAAAATCTTTTGTAAGCAGATAAAGAGTTAATTTTATAAAACGCGCACAGAATATCATATAGATAAATGATTGATTATTAAGACAATAATATGTGTACTCCTGTCGCTTCTGCTTCGCTATGAAGAAACCCAAGTCGCTGCTAGCTGCGCCCTTAATCTGTGGGGCCCATGAAATGAATTTTTTTTATGTATATGTTTCGTTTTTTTTCTCTTCATTTTAGTTTGAAACAGTGGGAAGATCTTTATTTCAAATTGAGGAATACGGTAATTATATAATTTGAGCTTTGTTTTATAGTATTTATGTTTTATACAATTCTGCGAGTTCAATATTTATTTTTCATAAATAGTCTAATTTGTCGTTCATTGAGCCGACGTTAGATGCTCAAATGATATCGATTAATTTTTAATATTTTTTGCCATTTATTCTATTAAGTTAGCTTTATATTTTGTATTGCTATCGAAACACATCCGTCAAATTCTAATCACGATCATTATTTATCAGTGCGTTTTTATCAAAACTAGGTAAGAATTACCACGATTTTCTTTTGTATATCAGTTTTAACATAGCAATGTTAGATAAGGTAAGCCCAAGTTTATAGATACCAACACATTTCTGCATAACCACAGATAATTTATTTTCTTGGAAAACTCTTATCATTTAATCTATTTTGTTCAGGTTTTAGTGAGTGTATAGCTGCTGTAACTATACATTTTCTCTCGCAATCTCATTTGTTTTGATTAAATCTTTGATTTAATCTTACCTCTGTCTAGTTTATGTACATTTCAACAGTAACACATTTCTTTTGTTTCTGGGATTTTCTGTCTGTTAAAAATGTTTCAGAAATTGAAATTAAAGGAACTAAAATATTAAATAAATATTAGTAACTGTATGACTTGTATCCTATTAATAAAATACGAATAAAATGTAACTACTATGATATATACAGCCGACAACGCATGACTTATTCAAATATTTTTTTTTTCAATTCGCCTCGTAAGAGAATAATTTTTAAAAATAGAAATTAGAAATAAATATAAGTAACAGCTATTTATATGACAAAAAGATGATATCTAAAGTAATGCAGTCTTTGCACTCTAATGTGAATAAAGTTTAAAATTAATGTTTTCAGTATTGCCTACATTTGGTGTAACCATTGACGTATCCCAGCCGTACATTTTGTTAAATCAATTTGAGGAAAGCAAGATTGACATTACAGTTATGGCAAAGTGTGTATACAATCATTGCCTTTATTTATTTATTTGATTTGAAAACAAAACAAATAATGTAAACGTTCTTTCCATATGATAAAAGTTTATATAATTTATGTTCCTCTCCCGCCTGTTGCTGTAGTGAAATCGCCTTAATACATAAAGAAGGCGACATTAAGCATTACAGCAAGTAAAACGTATGCTATTGCTGTTACAGTCGATGACGAACAAATGTACCCTCTCAGTTGCTCCCATTTACCAAATCAGGCGACAATGGATATCTCGTATATAGTATTTGCTGATTGTGTTCTTAATTAATGCCTACGTCACATTACAAGCCGGGACCGGCGGTATAGAGGGATCGATGGGACACCGTTGTTAATTTGAGATCGGAGAGAAACATTTCAATCATATCCGGGAAGAAGTGAGCGACCATTCTCACTCTTTGGTCCATTAGGTATTTGGACGGTTTCCGAAGGGTACTCGCCTGGTCACCCGGTGAAAACCTTTGGCATCTTCTTGGCTGACACCGGTCGATATTCTAAAGGTAATTTACAGACTACCGTACGATAAATGTCCAATTGCCTTCCGTTATCTGGCCTATTTGCAACAATCGTACGGTGACTGTAAAATATACCTGCGATGTCCAGTCGGCTGTCGTACGGTATTCGTATGGCATGCTATCCCATTTTCCGACCATTACTCACACACCCTCTTTTGTTGGCATTTTCCCTTGCCTTCTTCTCCTCTAATTCCTTCCCCATCCCTTCTTTGCTTTCTGTTTTGGAAGGTATATTACACTCTGAAATCAAAGTTTTCCATAAAAGATTGTAAATGAAAATTGAAAACTTTAAGAAACCTCTGACGTGTGTGAAAACTGATAGAATATGTGTGTGTAATTGAGTTTCTTAATACTCGCCATCGGTGGCCCGTATAGGCGAGTCCTCCTGAAGAGTATTAGTCGTTTTAGATTTTGGATGACAGCGCAAGATACAGATAGCAATATGCCCCAATTTCAGAAACAAAATATGAAAAACAAGATCTTAACTATGAGACCAAACAATCTTCTCCTTTTTCTTTACCTATCCAAGTGTTTAAGCACTCATACACAGGACCTCGCTTTAAAGTCTCGTCCGAAAGATTTTTAGTTATTTCAGTTGGTCATACCCTTAATCGAACCCACAATGTCCAGATTACAAGTCTAGTGATTTTACCTATTCAGCACTGCACGTTGGCTAATGAGAGAATGATGGTGGTATTGAGGACTATGACAGTAGGCCAAATTGAATATACATACCAGAGCATAGTTCTGCCACCGCATCATTCCTGAACAGTCTGTCAAGCAGTTAAACACTAATAATCTCTTTCACTTTCGCAAGGTACTGATAACTTCTGTACAACGAAAGTGACCTTCACCGTCGCCCGAAAATTGAACACGGGTCGCCTAATTCACAGTTCAAGGCTTTACCTGCCGTAAGGTCTGTTTAATAACCCCAATGCTATCCTTGCGTACACCTTAGGATCCGGGTCCCGGTCAGTAACCTGCCGAGACGCCTTTGGATACCGCTCAGATACCGCTTGGAATCTAGAGGAATATTTGGCGCCCAGGAGGTGAAATTGTAACCGGTATGTAACCGATAACAAAAGGTGCCCGGCCGGGTATCGGAGAGTATTTTTCCGTGTTTTCTACGGTGAGCTGGCGATGTACCGGATGCCGAAGAAATTAACTGCACTAAAATTCTCCGATTACCCGTACGGTGCCCCGCCGGTCACTTGACACCGGAGGGTCACCGACCGGAAACCTATAAAAAATGGCAATTTCAGCCCGTTTAGACATCGGTACCCCATCGTAAACCTAATCGGAGTGTAATGTGACGCAGGCTCAGGGGTTTAGACGGCAGAATACACCGAGTGATACACTACACGATTATATTGTATATATGTTTTTCATGTAGTCATACGTTTTGTAGTGGTTTTAAACTCTAGGTGTAGTATCAGTGTGACAAATTCTGTGTAGTTTGCGATATCTGCCTCTACCAGACACTTACAATTTATCCTTGCAAAGGTGTATGCAATTGTTTACATGCGATAGTTACATAAAGTAAATTCGGATCGCCATTTGAAAAAAAAAGCTATTGCATATCATTTGGCACATTAAACGATTTCTGTAGCACGTCACAATAAAAGAACAGCAGCTGTGACAGGCACATGCAGATAAAGTTAAATTGATTATTACTAAGAAAGGACTATCACTGGATACAGTCAACAAACGCGCACGCTTTGTAAGGACCAATATCACTTGTAACTTGGTAAAAATACTTAACGTACATAACTATTTGTATGCATAAACAATGGTTCAAGGATACCTTATTGATTTACAAAAATAAAATGTTGATTCTTAGGTATGTGTATGGGAAGCCGGTAGCAGGAACGGCAAGACTGTCTTTGAATGTCACATATCCGTGGGGTGGCAGTAACTATCTCTTTGACGTAAACCGAAAAGAGGTGCGTACACGTTTGTTTTTATCTCTTTTTGCATAGCGGAAGAATTATAGGAATGGCCTCCGTTTGTCAGTCCGCCCGTCTGTCTGTCCGTCCTTAACACTTTCGTGTCCGCTCCATTACTTTGAAAAACCGCTGAAAAGTTTTTAAAATAACTTGGCAAAAGTTAACTTGGCAAAAGTGATCACCATCATGAGACGATGTGCAGAGTGTAACAACTGCGTCGGTATCCCCAAGGTCAAGGTCACTGGTAAAGGTCTAGTGTTAAAAAGTGTACATTTCGTGTCCTCTTCATATGACCATTATGACATAATGTGCATAACCCAAAATCCAGGTTGCTACCCTAAAGTCAAGGTAAAATGTTCTCCAACACGTTTTGACTTAATGGAAGATTTTGAATATCTTGGCACAAATAATTACTATCATAAGACTATATGCTTATAATAAACATTGCACAACATCATTGTCATGGTTGAAGGTCAAGAAGTACACATAAATGGCTGCTGCGGAAGAGGAATTATGTCCGTCAGAGTGACTTGTTCTTTATTTTCTTTATTGCATCACCCAATCATCAAAGCCTGTGTTTATGATTTTTGCCAAATTTCTTCATTTTACGTAGTTTACATGTATATTCTGGGACGACCGAGAGAGAAAGGGTTACTAGTAATTGATAAGAAAATGATATTATAGTCAGTTAAAGAAACAAAGTAACAATAAAAGTAGCAGTTTAACACCTTACTTGTATGTCCAAAGTCTAATTTACTGAATCAAGGTAGTGGACCGTACATCGGATATAAACGTACTTTGATTCATCACAACATTTAGAAAAAAAGAAGTATGAACAAATATTCATTTTCAAAGCTCTTACGACACTGTATGACATTGGTTTGATGTTATTTTCCGGAAAAAAATATTAAAATAACGACTTGCCGGTACATGTGATTTTCTTATCCTTGTGAAAATGGTTTAAAAACAGTATAATTGAATAAGACCGAAGTCCTACCTTTGTTAAAACGTTAAAAATATTTATGGAACGTTTACAGGGGCGGTTCATGACGGGGGAAAGGGTCTAACCCTCGAGTGTCTTTGAGTTTTTATACATTTTAGATGTTGTTATGCATGTATATTTACGGTATATTTGTGACATTGTATCTTTGTATGCATGAAAGCTATGAAGGTCAATCTAACCGTTAATGCCTGCTTCTGATGTCAATTACAAACTTAGGACTTTAATCACCAGGATTAAAGAGTTAAAGAGTTACTTTTGAACTACCAAGTGATGGTAATTTATCTTTGTGCCATTTCAACATATTTTAAGTCAAAGGAATAAATTAAATTATTTTGAAACGCCAGACATTGCACTAGTTGTCAATGTCACGAATCATTGATTGCAGTGACTTCGCTGATTAAGCAAACACAGCCTGGTCGTCTGCATAGAGCAGCGAAAAAAATGTATGTAAACATATCATCAATATCATAATTAATATTATTAATAAGGTGAATTACGATCATCAGGCTTTCTTTAATGAAAAATGTGGTTCTATGGGACTGTGTATTTAATTGACTGAATGAATGTTAAAACAAAACCATATTATTTCTTAATGTATTAATATTGTTCTTGTATTCAATTCCATTTATAAAATCAACAACATTTATACTGCAAGGTAGGTAAATCAAGTGAAGAACTTAAAAGAGTATTTAAGAGTAAAGTTCCCTTGCTATATTAATGACAGGCGAACACTACTGTAGCATATATTAAATAATGACCGCCACGATGACACTTTTTCAAACTATACGTTTGACCACGCGGGAGGGTTCATTTTTTTATTCAGTTTATTTTGGACGAGAAGTAGTTACCTTATTTGTTGTCTTTATTCATAAATAACAAATACATGTAGAGTTAATGTATATGTTAATATTATTATCCAATAAGTAACTACCTATAAATAAGATACTTATCTGGTAAATTCGATGTTATATGTTAACTTTGTATTTTTATATTAGCTTGAGAAGGGACATGCAGAATTCAGTATAAAATTACTGGACAATATTGGTGTTGACGGTAGTCGACTTGTAGTTATCGCTACAGTGTTTGAAAGTGCGACGGGGAAAGTGGAAAGCACCTTTAACGATGCGACTGTGTTTGCTAGAGAGCCTTTTGTTTTCAAATTTACTAGATGTAAGCGATATTTTAGAAAAGGAATGGACTACTATGTTAAGGTAACTGTCACAGTTAATACATTGGGTTCCCATACAAAAATGCAAGCAAAATGCACATTTGCATAACACTGATTTGTTGTGAAAGTAATGATACTCTGACAAAGTGGCAAGGGAATGCATGATCAAACAAAAATGTGTTTGGTAAACACAATTGCCCCTGGTCAAGGTTCTTGCCAGTTACAATTTTTCCAAACATGTTTACCCATCCACTGATTAATGGATAGAACAACTGCCCAAAATTGTAAACACCGTTATATAACTGGACAGAGTCGTGACATTTTGTTATTCTGAAAATATAAGTTTGCAAGTCATTTAAATTTGAAAAATATTCAACCTGCAAAAAATATCAATTATCACTTGGTCAAGGTCATGCATTTGTGACCCCAAATTCCACCCAAACTTAAAGGACCATCTGAGGTATGTTCCTTCTAAAGAAGAGAAATTGGTAAAAAATACAAAGGCTATATAATAAAAAGTGTAAAAAAAATATTGTCCGCACACATGACATTGACCTTGTGACATTTAACACTGGACTTTCCAAGTTACTAGTGTATTCCTTCCAAATGTAAAAACTATCATCAACAGATAAAGGTTGTATAAGCAAATGTTTAGAAATCTATTTCTCGCACATCTGACCTTGACCTTCTGCCACCTAATTAAATCCAAAGGAAGAAGAGTATGCATGATATATTCCTACCAGATATTAAGTCATTTATCAATAAATGAAGGTTATATGTGCAAAAGAGTAAAACAGGTTTAAGATTTGGTAACTTTGATCTAACCGACCCCTAACTCCTTCGAAAGACCTCTCAAATTTTGTTATAGACATCTGTAAACAGAAAAAGGTTACATATGTAAAAATATATTTCTGTGCTGTTGACCTTGCCCATGACCCAAACAACCCTTAACTATATCCGAAGGAAGAGGACATCCCTAAGCATGTCAGTATTAAACATGATAGGTCAATTTAAAATTAAAGGATGTATGAGCAAACATGTATAAATTTATTTTTTACACCAGATAACATAAGAAAAATCCAACTTGCCGGTTTAGGTTAACCTCGTACTGACAGACGAACGGACTGTTAAATTACTACATACCCGAGGCATAAGAAGAGTTTTAGAAATGCTCATCATTCATTATTACTTGCAGATATATTGTTATACACATTTTAATCATTGATCAATTATCTGCAATACCGTTTTCCGACGTGTATTGATTCTGGAGTAAATTAGATATAAAAGATTAAGTTAAATCTAATATTTTGAACACTATCTAGGTCGGCTCCCGATACTAACCAGTACTAGTGTCTTTATCAGGAAACATGGACGTGACCTTGAACGTCAACGATTTCTTAATAGAGAAAACATACGACACCAAGAAGAGCCACATACCCAGTATCAAATATATAGCTCTACTTTTTTACAGAATGCTTTCTCATAAACCCATTCAACATTGATAGGTTGATATGCATACTCCAAATGGTGTCCCTGCTGCTGGTAAAAATATAACACTAGCGTTCTTAGACGAAAAAGGTGGGTTAATTGGTTCTAAAGAAGCACAGACAGATAGCAACGGACAAACATTTGTTTCTTATATTGGAACATCACATGCTAATCGTCTACGTTTTAAGGTATGTTTGCAAAGAAATATAAAAGGAAAATAAGAGAATAATATGTACAGAACTGGCAAATGTCAATACGTTATATTTGAAAGTTTTAAATATTGAACAATGGATTGAATGAAAATAAAGGTTGTGTTCAAAGATTATTTACTCAAATGTTATTCATCCACATAATTGTGACGAAATTTTGTAAATAAAACATTGTCGACAATTTTGTGAAATTTGTTTATCTTGTGCACTCAAAAAAGAAAAACACATTCGAAATGTGGAACAAATGCCAATTGTATTGTCAAAAAATTATAAAGGATACATTGGAATTCAGCGAAAATGTTTGTGAAATAAAAATCAAATGTAAATTGAATTTCCGAAAAGTCTGCGTTTATTATTGGTTTGGTGGCTGGTACTAAATAACAATCTCTTAGCAGCTTAGTAAATGCACTATTGTTACTCATGTTACCCAACGAGGTAGTAAAATATTCAAAAGGTGACATTTTATATACCTATATATGTATATGTAGATTTCTTTTGTTTAATTAAGTTGAGCTGAAGTGAATGGTAATGGACATTTTAACGTTTAGTTGCAAATTGGCAGACTGACTATCGGATAATATAAACTGTATTCCCAGAAATTATTCCGTGCTTTTTAAATTAGCCGTTTTCGCGGTGAAATGTTTTGTATCCGGGAAAGAGATCATCGAACATTCAACAATGTAGCTTAAAGCACTTTTTATTAATTAAAAATGTGTCATTATAATGTATTGTGATGAAGCTAACATAACAATGCTTAACTGATAAATATTTCAATGAAAAATATTTCTTTGCAAAACGGTCTTGCAGTTTGAAAGAACTTTTGTATCCATTATTTACAGGTTAACTAAAATCGTATAATACAAGCATGTTATTTACAGTTTGCATACTTTGAATGAAGGTGATTTTATTCGCTAAAAAGGAAAGTGTTATTGTTTGTTACAAGTACAATAGCTAATAATAACTATATTGAGCATTTACTGTTTATTTTTACGGTTAAAATTTATTGAATTCAAACAATGGATTTCTTTTCTGATAGTAAGTTCAATTATGACTCACACGATTCTTTAACTTGACATTATGATTATAAATAAAATAATAATATTTGCAAAGAAGTAAGTCATCCGAATTCATTTTAATTTCTTTTCTGGTATCAAAGAATTATTTCAGACTTACGTATAGATTATTTATAGATACAATCAAAAGATTTTGTAAATAACGTTTCCCTAAGTCTTGTCTTCCGGGAGAGAACTAATACAGAAATCTAATTGTATTATTAGTAATATATTGATGATTTTCCCCAAATGTCTTTCGCGGTAGGAATACAGTAGTCACTGCTTGATCTGGTATACATTTTGTTTGTGATATTGTTTATAGCAGTGAAAAAGCAGGACCAAAGTTATCACTGCTTTAAACTGAAAGGTCCATTTCTATGGATAGTAGATGACCATGCAAGTTATTTCACTTAGTGTTTACATTTGAACACGTATTTAATCATACAAATATTTCCAAGTCAGTTTGCATCAAATTAACATAAATCTCGAGGCATTCATGAATCGTTTTTAACTATGATAAAAAGTACTTTAAATGAATATCAGAGACAATAATAAAGGCAAGGTAATATGTGGACAATCTTGATTTTAATAGGTTTTAGGGCCTGGCTCTTCACGCCGACAGGAGAGCGATATTTTTGAAGCTATAGCGTATGACGATATAAACCAAGTTCTTGTGGAGTATGTCACTGTAAGTTGCTATGTTTGTTATGTTTATTTTGAACAACAACATTAAAAAAATAAAAGTAGCAAAAACCAATTAGGCTATCTATTTACTATCAAGTATTTATATTTTTTTCAGCTTCAGGTCTACACATGTGAAACCCCATTTATTGATAAATCAAAATCATACAATCGTACCATTATGCACAACCATACAAATACAGATCATACAGTAAATCATTAAACATTATAAAAGGAGACATAAAATTTTCACATTGCATTTATAGTATCAATTTTGAAATTGAGGAGATAATATAAAAAGAAACGTTAGAAGAAAACAATGGTTAATAATTGTATTATATAATATTTATAAACAGATGTTTTTTATTTCATTTATAAACAATATATTTATTTATCCTGTCCTCCAAAGTGTCCCCAGCAAGATAACATAAACGAAAAGGGCATACGAAAACAAATTAGGTCTTCCCGTGGATAAATATAGAAGAAAGAGTAAAAAAGTATTAAACTATTTTAAATATATTATAAATAATTGCATTACAAACTGCAAAGATGTTGGTTTTAGAAATCGAGTTCACTTGCCGAAACACGACAGGATTGTTTAGAAACACATACATCTTAAAGTGGTCCATTTTTCAAAATTAATAACCCTACAAGAAATTATTGTCATTGTAATGCAAGCTATGCTTACATTTCTGTAAGACGTTGCATGGAAAACTAAGAACTAACATATGCAAGTTAACCCATTTACTTCGACGAAGTATCTTCTTCTTGTTTTAACTTGTCTTAGTTCAGTTAGTCAGTTGAGCATGGGAGTTAAGTGTTTATTGTATTTTTCAGATAGACAACAAAATGCTAATGAAAGTCTACTCAAATGTGCAGATAAATAATACTGGACCAAGTTACACTGGAATGTTGTTTGTGGTGAGTTATATTGCAACAATTTAGTACACATTGAATATGTTTTGTGTATTTTTTGAAAAGCAAAAAGCTTTAATAAGCAAAGCCTAAGCGCAACTTGTTTGAGCAAACACAATCCAAAACCGTTAAACTGTTCAAAAGGAAGTACTTTTTATCATTCTTCTTATGGGCTAAGTAAGGCGAATCACTGGTGTATGGATATTAATTAAAATGATTCAAAACATTTTGAAAGGAAATACATTTTATTTGACTGTTATAAAAAACATAGGTTATTGTTGATGTATGTTGTAATTCCTATTTGTCTTCTATCATTTCTTCGAATTCCTGTCCCTTAAGTGTTTTGATTTTTGTGGCGAGGTTTTGTTTTCACTTTTATATTGTTAACATTTACGATCGTGTATATGTATAGAAGAAATAAAGTTTCGAATTAAATGAGGAAATGTAAATAAAGTATATGCGATGCTTTAAAATGATACTTTTAATGTAACCTTGTTGAGACGCATAGATAGCAAGACAAAAAATTAACGCAATGATTCGGTTTTCAAATTTGGTATAAATGTTATCCTATGTAGGTTTTATCACAAGGAAAGATAGTCCGATCTGTTTTCATATCAAAACGTATCACAGCAACTGAACCACTTGATGATATTTTGCAAGAACGTATCAGTCCATCAGGAAGACTGTTGGTATTTTACGTGGATGAACAGCTGAACAAAGTTGTAGCAGACTCCGTCAAAATAGAGGTGGATGCAAAATGTAGAGGCAAAGTGGTATGTATCTTTATCAAAGACAGACTGCAGTAGAGGCAATGGGTATATTTTATCTATAGGACAAGTCCCTTTGCTTTTCAGAATATATTGAGGATATTTGGTAGTTTTGAGTGAATATGCTAAATATCACACTGAAAAATGAGGAAATTGCAATATTTAAATTAACAAAATAAACATATTTTCTCACTTTGAAATGTGATATATATAGCATGTTCATGAAAATCAACAAATTGTCTTTTTTATTTTATTCCTTTTAAGCATAATAAGAGAAATTTAGATTCATTGTAGAGGGGGTACTAGACACACGTAAATAAGATAACGCAATACGTTTAACGGTTACGCAAGCGCTCCTAAAAGAAATTGAAGCAAGTTTAAAATCATTACTACAGACTAACCATTACATTTTCTTACTGAAATAATGATTTTGAATCGGTCAATTTCCCATATAGAACAAAACGCTACAATTTACATGTTTCGCAAATTTACTGAATATTAAGAATTAAAATGTTTGCCACAAATCGTTCGACGCAGCTACTGTGGGTAAAATATTGGGACTGATATGGATTTTATCACACGGAAAATCCCAGTATCTAACCGGTTAGTATAAATCATATTTCAAACATTATTTAAAACTAGAAATGTATCAATAGGACACGGGTGTCCCCACACTCCACCGATTTGTCAATCTTATGTCTCTAGGTCATTTTTTTCTTGGCTATATGTGCCCAAGTTGAAAACTAAAAATATTTTATTAAGTAAAGGGAAAATACTACAAATACTGAATAAATCCACAAGAAAACCCCAAGGTGCAAAAGTACACATGCTGAGCAACAAGTCAAGGGCAATAACTCTAAAAATACTAATAATATACACATAAAAATACCCAGGTGCACAACTACACATGCTGAGCAACATTCCAGTAAGGTTTCATGACAAGGTCAAATATGTTTTTAGTTACGTGCGACACAAGTCGAAAAATGTAAATTTTTACTAATTCAAGGGCAAAAACTCTAAAAATACTAAATATATTCACATGAAAATACCCAGGTGCACAACTTCACATGCTGATCAACATTTCTGTAGGGTTTCATGACTCTAGGTCAATTAATTTTTGAGCTACGTGCGACACAAAAGGGAACGGACGGACGGACAAGGGTAAATTTAAGGGCATAAAAATCAATAATGGTATTCATCGTTGGAATCAATTTCTTCACACGCTGGGGCTGGCTTCTGGTATGAGGTAAACTGGCAAACATTCGATTTGTTTTAAAAACCCCAAACTTTTACTAATACAGCCAATAAACCAGATGGAAACATCAGTTTTTTGTACGTGGTGAAAAGTTATATGATGTTTTAACCGTAGGCTGGTGGTGATGTAAAAGTCCCATGAAATAAGAAATATAGAACTTTTGTTTTATAGAATGTCTCTTTCAGAATAAGTATTTGAATATCTTTTTGATAAAGAACAATAAATATTGCGTAGACCTTTCAGCTTTATCAATTCAAATTGCCCTTGATATTACTATAAGTCCTTCTTTTTATATTGCCCGAAAGAATTCCGGGTGTATTATGTTATACTCCCTGGGTATACGTCCGTCTGTATGTCCGTCCGTCCGTTAGCAATTTGGTTTCCGGAGTATTACTTAAGTTCCATTTGGCCAACAACATTCAAACTTCATAGGATGATTGTCCATATTGGTAGAAGACCCCTATTGATTTTTGGGTCACAAAGTCGAAGGTCAAAGTTACTATTACCTTAAAACTGAAAACAGTTTCCGGAGCATAACTTAAGTTCCATATGACCCACAATATTCAAACTTCATAGGATGATTGTCCATATTGGGTAGAAGACCCCTTTTGATTTTGGGTCACAATGTCAAAGTTCAAGATGACTATAACCTTAAAACTGAAATCAGTTTCCTCTCAATAACTTGAATATTAATCAACCTACAGCTGTAAAATTTTATAGGATGAGCAACCATGTCCAATACATGACCCCTATTGGGTCATAAAGTCAATATTTTGATAAGGTTGAGCATTCATTATTCTCGTATTTTTAATCACCTTTTGTTTTTCTTCAATTAAGTTTCAAAAATCTTTCAGATGTTGATTATAACATTTCCAGAGTTTTTAAGGTGCCCCATTTTCAGGTAAAGAACACACTTATACTCATATTAATTTTACATTGAAAAACATTTGAGAAATACTGTGTCTACTATAAGTACGCCAAGTTTGGCTTTACGATTCAATATTAAGCACCTGCTATACATCAGTGAAATTATACTCTTTATATTATTATATCTATCCTTTGCTTTTGGATAATTTATATTTGTATATTGTTTGTGTCTTTTAATAAAACCACCTGTTCAGACACTTTTAAATCGGTATCTATATTGTCTTATTTTATCATAAATACCTTGGTCATCTCTGGCTTGGGTCTGTACTATTAATCAGAATGAATTTCGTTCATTGCATTTCAATGCTAAGTACCAATAAATTCCATAACTATCTTCTTGCAATGCTTTTTTCTGTTTTACTTTAAATTAAAACATATTAGTTTACGTATTTAAGAGGAAATATATTCCACACAGTGATTTTATCGCTAAATTAGATAAATCACTATTTGGGAATTCGGATGGGCGTATCCAAATGATTTAAATATATTATTTTGATTCTAACACAACATCAGCAGAGATAAGTTTTACATCTATTTCACTTTTAATAATTTGTATTTCGCTTGAAAAATTATAGAGTGAAATAAAATAAACAAAGTTTTATCAACGTTTTCAATATTCGTTATTCTCAAAATGTTTCTACACGCGGTAGATTTAACGACAGTTTTTTTTTTCTTCAAGCCACTGGAACAGCCTTTAAAGGGATATTCAGGCAAAATAATGACAAAAATATTAAAATGATCTTTTGTACTCAACTCGCGCTAAAATGACATTTCTAAAAGTTTCAGCATGAATTTCTGTTTAAATTCTATATATTTTGGATTTGTAGCGTAAATATATCTATATACGTTGAACAAAATTTAGACGCTAATAGAATCACAGAATAGTTTAAAAACAAGTCATGTGACTTGAACAAACCCTTGAAATTGCATTAATAGATACTGTGGATATTGTATGATTGAAACAAGTCAAAATCATTCATTTGACATGTTCTTTAACGTTTCCAGAGTTCACTGTGACAACTATTGTGAAATCCTAGTGCTCCAACCTGACCCGCGTGGGTCAGGTTAGGAGACCACCATTTCATTCTTTATATGGAGAAAAGTTTTGTTCTTTTGACTGTCTAATATATTCATTTTGAGGGCATTTACAGAATTAGGAATGAAAAAGTCAAAACTATGAAATGAAAATTTTGCCTGTGTCTCCCTTTAACAAACGTTTCTATTGGAAACTCTGAGGCGAAAACAAATTTAACCACCAAACATAAAGTCCAACTTTATAATAATAATTATATTTTTCTTGACGTGTAAGAATGGAAATAGATATTAATTCTGAGTGCATTATTGTTTAATAATACACGTTTTTCGTTCAAGTGCTTTGTAATTAATCACTCAGGCCTATCGGCTTTCGTAATTATATTACTACGCATTTGAACTCAAACCGTGCATTATTCAACAACAATGCACTCAGAATTGATATCGATTTCCTAAATAACAAAACTTTCGGTCCTAAGATGTTTAACAGGGAAAATGCAGATCGTGAAAAATCTTTAAAATCTGGAAATGTTATAATGGACATCTGAAAGATTTTTGAAACTTTATTGAAGAAAAACAAAAGGTGATTAAAATACAAAAATAATGAATGCTAAACCTTATCAAAATATATATAATGATAATGATACAGATGTTCAAATGAAGTAAACGACCGCTATTTTGTAACATTGCATGCAGGAAATCTATATCTTACTCGAGTTTAAAAACAAAGCAAAAAATAAACTTGATGAAAGCAAAAGGAAATAAATAAATAACATGGAAAATAATAAAGAAAACGACAAAGACGTCATTTTGATCAAACCAACTGAAGAAACAGAAAACAGGGATAAACAAGAGCACCGCTAGGTGGAGCATTATATGCCTGAAAGTGTTTTTTTAGTAAGGAGGAAGCATTTGTAATGCATGGGAATTCAATATAAAGTAATACATCCTTCAAAAGCAACCCTCCTTTATAGCTGAAGAACCTTCATATATACAGTTGCTGTTTCCAAAGCACCACCATCAAGTTGTTATCTTGTAAGTAAAAATGCTACGACGGATGGACAGAAAGACGCAAGTGGTAAACCCTAATATAAGCAATTTTTAGGGCATATAGAAATGTTCTTCTGTATATATTTGAAGTTACTTCAGCTTAAAAGGAGTGTGGTTTTTTGAATGAGGAAATACTTTATTTAATTCCCATGCCTTACAAATGCTTCATCCTTACTATAGATCTAGTCTGTCCCATCAAATTTGAACATTCCATTTTTATTTAATATAATAGTAAAATCATTTAAATTAATGTCATGTTAACCCTGACGTCAATATCTCTAGGCATGTTTTTCATTTTTCTCATAAAGTCAGCAATATGGTCAAAATATTAAATTATATTTTTTCCCGTTGACTTACGTTGTAACCTGACGTGACGTCCATTTCAAAATGACGGCGCCCATATAGACGTCATTTAGGGTTCGTCTCACAATTAGCGTGAAATGTACTCGTTAGTTGTAAAAATTTGATTATTCTTATTTACTTACTGATAAATAGCTAAATGTTATCACTAAAATGAAAAATGAGAACAAAGGTGGTGCCAAAAAGGCAATTTTACTAGCAAACCATTATTTAAAATAATCAAAATAATTTGAAGTGAAAATATCAGTAACCGCTTTATAAATTCTAACACACAAAGATTTAAGTAATTACCATGATATACTGTCGTATTATATATTTTTAAGAGAAAAAGAACAATGAAGTGATTTTTCAATCAAGCGCGTATCTTGAATACCGCACCGCGTCGTAGGGGAGCGGGAACACTAGCTAGAAGACTATAAAAATGGTACTTCGCTAATAATGTTTAATTTACATAATTATGTAGTTGTCTGAATTCTGTCCATTTGTATGTATCACGTCTATTCAAAAATAATTAAATTGGCCAGGTTCGATGGGATACAAAAATATGTTACCGTGCGATGTTCGTGCGCTAAAACTTTCCGTAGGTTTCAACTTTCATAAGAAATCGCCAACAAATACTACATTATCATGCAAATCTGACAAGGAATATATAGAAGGAAAACTGATTCACTATACGTTCAGCATTGGTTTGCTTGTTACCACATTGTGTACTTTAACTAACTCGAACACAGACTCGCGTTCGAGGAAAATGTAAATTATAAGAATATAATATCATGCTGTCTAGCAATATCAAACGTAGGCCTATACACTACAGATTTAACTTTCCGTCTCACAAAATGTCCTGGAATACCGGCAGTGATTTGATATTATTAAGAATAAGGTTGAATTGGAGCGTTCAATAAGCGGCAATAAGTGTGTATATGTGTGTTTGTGGTTTTTTTTGTAGACTCAAAGTGTTAGATCTACAAATAATTATTATGTTAATATGAAGGGGAGATCGAGTCAAAGAGAAACACCGAGTGATGTTCTTAATAATTTTAGCCTTCCTTAAATTTGAAAATATTCAGTGAAAAAAAACAAGAGATCTAGCATTTTTTTCGCGGGAGAAAAAATACCGCGTATTGTATATTTTGTAGCTAAAAGAGTATATAAAGGATTTACAGACGTCTTGAATAACGAGATAATATGTAGAGAAATCATTTCTGAGAAATATATAAAATAGTTTAAAAACATAACATCAAAACGAATGTTATATGTAATTAATGGAAGAAGTATTGCATTAAATATTATTAATATATGAATTGAAGGTGTAATTTTTACTCTGGGTATACACAAATTATTTTAAATAGCATCAAGACAAATTTATCTCAACGCTTATCTGTTTGAGGTTACATATGCCTAACCGCCCTCTGTCAATGCCGCAACTGGAATCATCCATAAAAAGCGCAAGACATTTTTGTTACGTCATATATTTCGTAAATTGTTGTTGACGTAATAAAGTTCTTTCGTCAGGAACCCATATAAACATTGTGATGTTGACAACTAAAATTGATGGGCCGTTCTTGAATTATGAATTTGGAACATGCTGAATTACATGAATTATGGTGTGTTTCATTTACATATTTCATTTGCTAACCCAGATAACTCCACAAATTGAACAATGGTTTAATAATGAGACGGATTAACAGTTTAAAAAATATGGATCGTGATAAGTGTAGGAGTCATGTCATAGACATAGTAAAAAAAATGGGATCTACGGAACAGGATAGAAACTGGCAATGAAGGAATCTTCAGAATGCGAATTTGTCGTGACGTTTATAAAGATCTATTTCGAAATTCATAGGTATTCTATTCAGCTTAAAAGTAAGTGCAATTTCTAGATCTATTCCAAGTGAGTCGGTGTTCTTGTTGCTAATTTTTCTTTTTTTTAAGATTTCCATCATGCATTGCAACTTAACTGTTACATCTTGTAGATCCAGCTTTGTAAAATAATCATGAAACGACCCCGAGAACCTCATGTATATTTTAGAAACATGACACGTGCTTTCTCCCGTTCATCTTCAAATGAAGAGAACTTCGGCAATGGCTACGGAAATTAAACAACAGAGATTTACCATAGAGAAATCAAAATTTGCTTTCACAAGAAAAGTAAACACTTTTGAGTAAAATCCTGAAAATCTCGAGGGTGACTTTTGTTTAGTTTACAAAAATTGTTAAATTTTTATTCAACCTTGTTTTGTTAATTCACACCAGACAAAAGTTCATTTCCATTCTTAATGGGACAGACTATAACAAAATATACTCAATATAAATGATCATCCTATGAAGTTTGACAGTTGTAAAACTTTTAACAATATTAAGGTCATTTGAATTGACTTTTGACCTTGTGACCCGAATTTAGATATGGATCTTTTATTCAATATAGGCAATCATCCTATACAGCTTGAACACTGTAGGCCAAATGGAATTTGTGTTATTTTATTTCATATCGCTACTCTGTTTAGTTTGTAATATGACTGAGGCAAATTTATCGTTTGATTTATCAACCGCTAACCCTTCGTCTATGGGGCGGGATAATATTAACGAGGATATTCCTATCCTTACACTGGTTGAAGAGTCTTCCGGTAAACAGAAAACCACGAGTACGAAATAACGTGTATCTAAAATGGATTTGTTAGAACAACGCATGGAACAGTTCTAAATGGTTTAGTAGGTTTGAACCATTGAAGGATTGGGTGGAGAGTAAATTTAGAGACGTTGTGGTTGCTAACAGTAATTCGGATGATAGAATATTGCGAATAGCTTCTTATTCGGACCTTGCTAGGTCGCGAAATCTCGAATTTCCGGACCATAGAAGGCCGCGGATATCTTCGGACCATAGACGGTCGCGAAACACCGAAAATGAGTCACAGAGTGATGACAACTTATCAATCCATCCACATAGACAAGATCGTCTTGATTTGCTCGGTGATGATGAAGAATTATCGGTGTTTTCAAATGGTAATAAGAAATCAGTACATTCAGTGTTGTCACATTTCAGATTCTGAAGATGAAAACAGTACTGTAATCGTTTTCGTAACTGTAGATCGTGACATTTTATTTGAAATGCTTGGATAATTTCACAGTAAGTGAAGAATTCAAGCAACTTTTGAGGGTTCCAAGTTTAGATCCAAAAGTAGATAATGATTCTTTGCTTAAAGACAGATATGGGTCGAAGGCATCTTACAAAGATGGGAATAGTTTATACAGTTCATCTTACAAGAATATTTAAAAATTAGCTTACAAAGGTCAAAGTGCATCAAGTGTAGCTCTCACTATGATTATCTACATGTAACAAGGTCTAGGTAAACTTACTTTACTGACGGATAAAGATCCAAATATTGATGCTGTTCTCCAGTCAACGAATGATACTTTTGCTATTACATCGCATTCACTTAATCAAACTGCACGTGCAGGAGCTTTTCAAATTATTTCGGGCATATAAAAAGAAGGACTTATAGTGTTATCAAGGGCAATTTGAATTGATAAAGGCGAAAGGCCTACGCCATGTTTGTTGTTCATTATCAAAAAGAGATTTGAATACTCATTCTGAAAGAGACATTCTATAAAAAAAAGTTCTATACAGAAAAAAGTAACAAATATTTCGACGAAGGCCTAGATTTTAATGACAAAAGCATAATTCTTTTCAAAAAGACGAAATAGATGGTAAGATTTCAATTGATGAATCTATAAAAGTTTTGCTCTTTCAGAAATTAAACATAGTAAAAGTCTAGGGTCTGACGGATTTACAGCCACATTTTTACAAATTATTTGGGAAAGATATTCGAACTTTTTCTTACGATCTGTTGTTAGTAGAGCGGGTATTGAGAAAATAGTCAGATGATGAAACAAGAATGAAAATTTAAGGAAATCATCTTTGGACCATGTATATTTCAAAAGTGAAAGTGGCATAAAGGATCACTACTAATTCATGATGGCCGCCATTTCTAAAATGGCCGCCATTTAAATTTGACGTAAATAATAGCTCTTTCAGTCAAATTATTTGTACAGACCTGAAACTTACATCAAAGCATGTATACAGTTTCTCTTTGCGATATTTAAATCTTGCAAAATTCCGCTTTTATACCACAGAATCCAAGATTATGTCCAATATGGCCGCCAATTTCATGCAAAACTGTTATATCATTTTTATACTAAAATATGTTGCACAAATTTTGCTAATTTCAATAAAAGATGTGTTTAAACATATCAGAAATAATCAGATTTCATGTGTATCAGATGAAGGTAACGTTTTTTTTTAATGTTTTTGTGAAAAATATCTTTTAAGATATAAAGAAAGAATTTCCATTTTTTGCATATTTCTCTAATTTTGTTTTCTAATTTATATGTACAAATTTCCAAAAAATACCCTTTTCATTATCAGGTATTTGACATTCAATAAACTTAATGTGTGTAAAAACATAAGATATATAGGTTTAATTTTTTGTCATAGTGGAAGGGGTAAATTTACCCGATAATTGTAAAAGAAAATCAGCAAAATTTACACTGGTAGGTTAATTCTATTCCGCTTTTCTATGAATTCTTATGCAATTATACCCTATTAAAAAGTATTCTTTATTGAATGAAGGTATTTTTGTCTTCCTTCAGGTCAAGAAGGACAGCTAAAATATCAATAAATGCACATACAATCATGTGTGTATACAATCATGTGTGTACATTCAGTTGCTCAATTTGGTTGTGTGACATTTCTTGCTTTAATATCATTGGTATTATTTATTAATTGTTAATTATAAAGATTTATAAGAAGGCAATAAATTAAGAAAACGTAAATTAAATAGCTAACATGTACATGAATGCGAGGTTAAAAGGGTACTAGTCCAATAACGCTCATTATTAACTCCTTCCCAATTTCATTTTGAAAATATATATAAATAGCTTTAAAGCTAACACAATGAGATAAATTAAATGATTTTTGCGTTCAATATCTTAAAATGCATAATTAAAATAAAACTACTGCTACATCATCTCATCTATGTGTAGTGAAACAGATATTAACATGCTACATACAGTTCTGAATAAGTTAAGATATAAACTAACTGTTTTATATAAATTATTCATGTTTAAAAGGAAGGCAATGATGACCATTGATCACTCATCTAAGATACATTGTTGGAAAAAAGGTTTTAAATTAAGGAAGTAATAAGATCATAGTGGGCATTTAAATTTTGTCATAACCTACATGATTTGTGTATTAGGTTACTTTGAAAAAATCACGCCTAATATTTATTTCTCAGAATTGTTTCACACGTGAGGACTTAAATAACCATATTCCTATATGAGTCCATATAAACTTAGTGACCCTTGATGCATTTTAAATTTGATTATCTTTAACATGATTTATCAAATATTTGTAGAGTATCACAAGGTTATGATGATAATTGATTAATATCTATGCTCTGGGTACTGTAGTTTTAGAGAAAAGAGATTTATTACATTTTTTTTTTTTTTTTTTTATTGATCAAATAAATATATAAACATTGTATTTACAGCATCGGTATAATTATAAACATACAACTATAAATGGATTCAAAGTAGAAAACAGAACATATCATAAAAGAAAAATAATTCATTTTACATACTACACTCATTCATCTGCACTCTCTCACTGCAATTTGCGTTTGATATTGTTATTGATCATATCTATTCATCTTTTCAGTCATTTACTTATCTCTGAAGCCATTTTAAGCGGGTAAAAATATAATAGTTTGATGTGTAGTTTTTGTATTGGTCAATACAGCCTAAAAGTTTAAGTCTGCATATATGTAGAGAATAATAATAATAATAGTAATAATAATTATAATAAAAGTAATAATAATTATAAGAAGAAGAAAACAAAAAATATTGTGTTAATCTGCATAAAGGAAAATTAGATAAGAATTCCACGCGGAATTAAAGGTTTCAACATTGTTATTTATCATTGCAGTCTCTTTTTCAATGTTGTAACAATATGTTATATATTTTTTAGCTCCAAAAACTGTGGGAATACTTTTTTGCATTCTACATTGATAAATATACATCTTAAAGTAAATTAAAATTAGATTTTTTAGTTTTTGATAAAGGACTTTCATCTGTTAAGCCAAAAATCATTTCGTCTGCAGTTAATGACGGAAAAAATATTCTTTTTTGTTTTGAAATAGATATCAGTGATGTCCTTTACAAAACTACATTGCCAAAACAAATGTTCGATAGTTTCGTTTTCATTTTACAAAAGGTACAAAGAGGATTATCATTATATTTAATTTTATGTAAATAATAGTTAGTGCCAATTATTCTATGAATAATCCTAATTTGAAACCACTGTATCCTAGAATCTTTTGTTATTTTAAATGGCATTTCGTAAATTTCTTTCCATTTACTTTCCTCAAAATGAAGATCAAGCTTTTTCATCCAGGTTGCTTTACTTGTTGGTTGTGTGTTATTAGTATTCAATAAATTGTAAGTCAGTTTTGATCCTTTATTGTTAATAATTATGTTTTTTAGATAAGGAGGCAATTTTGGTCCACAAGTTTTTTTTACGTCATTCATACTAAAATTAAATTTTGTCATCATTTCATTTATCATTTTTTTAATTCCATGAAAGATTAAAAAGTTTACATTAAGCCTGAATATATTATTAAAATCTTCTAATGAGAGAAAAGCACCGTAAGAATCAAACATATCTCCGATATAATATACACCGGCTTTAAACCATGAATTAAGAAATATACTTTTATTGCCAATTAGTAATTTATCGTTATAAAACAATGGTAGTTCAGCGAAAGATTCGTTATTTATAGGATACTTATCTATATATGTAGAAAAAGCATTAAAAGTGTCCTTCCAAAAAATGTTTGAAATGCTTTTTGCAATTTTATCTATGTACCACAGTGAAATAATTTTTGCATATCAAATTCATTTATAATAATGTTTTTCCAACAGGCATCGCTAATCATTCTTTTGAACCAGCTTATCTTTAAAGCCATTATAAAAGCATTTAAGTTTAACATTTTAAAACCTCCCTCTGAATAGTCCTTAACCATAACAGTATTTTTTATTTTAACATTTCCTTGCCATATAAAATCATAAAAACATATTTTGTTAAGTTTATTTTTCATGTTCTGAGGTGGTGATGGTAAGGGCTATAAAAAGATGGTTTAAAATTGAAATTAAAAGCGTTTTGATAACTGCGATTTTTTTTCCTATTGGAGTGAGAATTCTCCTTTTCCAATGATTTATTAAATTTTGAATCTTAATTAATTTATCTTCATAGTTTATATGTATCATTTGTTTCAAATTTACATCAAAAATTATGCCCAGCATTTTGAAATTATGTTGGTTCCATGATAATTTCCATCGTGTTTTTATACTATTTTGATGAGTATTTATTTTTTCCTATCCAAATTACTTTTGTTTTTATCAAAGTTTACATTTAGTCCAGATATATGAGCAAATTTCGATAACACATCAAGTGCCTGAATTTAAGGAAATTGCTTGACCCGTCCAATAGTAAAGTTGTATCCCGAAATTGAGATAATTTATGTTCTAAATTATTTATCTTATACCTTTTTATTCTTTAAACCAGTTTTATCATTAAGAGAGAGAATTTCAGGCACATAAAATAAAGATGTAACAACAGAAAGCGGGTCTCCTTGTCTGGCAGGCCTCTACTATTGTTACAAAATTTGACAGAAATCCACATTGACTTGACAGCAAGACTGTGCGTCTTTATAAAAAAATATTAAACCATCGTTTTAATAGAAATTTCCAAAATTAAAATAAGACAATGTTTTCGAAACAAATGTACCAGGACAAAGAAATCAAAAAAGC
Organism: Ruditapes philippinarum; assembly: GCF_026571515.1. Taxonomy (NCBI): domain Eukaryota; kingdom Metazoa; phylum Mollusca; class Bivalvia; order Venerida; family Veneridae; genus Ruditapes; species Ruditapes philippinarum. The sequence goes on from NW_026865698.1 coordinate 155,997, forward strand.
TTTTCAAAAATCAATTAAAAGAAGAAGACGCAAGGGGATATCTTTCTCTTCAGTATAATGCCATAATGTCGTATATAAGTCTTGAATTTTCTCCAATATATCTACCCTTAATAAATCCGGTTGATCTTTGCTAATTAAATTTGTTTAAAGTTTTTTTTAATTCTATTTGCAATGACTCCAGAAGCAATTTTATAAACTGTATTTAAAAAGAGGTTTATGGGTCTCCAATTTTTTAAAAAATTTTTTTGGTTTATTGTCTTTAGGAATACATGTAAATTATTCCCTGTGTTTGAGTTATATGGAAAAGTTTGCCTGATTCATATGCGTTATTAATAGCTCTAACGACAAAAAACTCTTCCTATCTTTTTCCAAAAAACTTTGTAAAAATCTGCAGCTGAAACCAGAAGATCTCTGGACTTTTATTATTTTTCATGTTATGTAAAACTAAAGTTGCTTCATGATAGTTTATTTGACCTTCTAAAAGCATTTGACTCTGTTGGACTTAAAAACAGGTGCTTCTATGTTTGAAATAAAATTTCAAAGGAAATCGTCATTTTTCATTGTGTATTTTGCCATAAAAAGGTTTTGATAATTTTTTCTAAAATTCTTCGAGAATTGCTGTTTGTTCTTTAATCAATTGTTCGTCAAATCCTTTTTAAATTTTATAAATAGTTTTTAGAAAAAGTGTAATTTTTTTTCTCTAAGCTGCAAAGTACTGTGAAGGTTTTTCACCTTCAAGAATCCACTTAACTCTAGAACTGAATAAGATAGCCCTGTAATTGCGAATCATTTAAGTTATGAAAGCTCTGTTTGAAGGTCCCGAAGGTGCGTCATTTTATCTTCAGTTAAATCGCTTCTAAATCATTTATTTCTTTAATGATATTTTTCTTTGTTTAAATAGTTTTCTTCTTACATAACTACTATATGATATAGATTTCCCTCGCAGTTCCATTAAAAGAGTTTCTAAAAAACAATTGAATCATTATTGAAAATTAATTATTATCGGAATTTCAGAAAGTTTTTAAAAATTATAAATGGTAATGCATATTGTATTTTTATTTGTCAATTTTTCTTTTATAGTATTTAAAAATTTAAAATGTCTTTAAATAATAAATTGTGTTTTCCCCCTTGCCTGTTTAAAGTTCTAATTTTAGTTTAATATTAAATTGGAAGGTCGATTGGTACTTGTATTAGGGAAACTTTTTCTACAAAGGGAACAAAGTTGAAGTTATTAAGAAAAAAAATCTAGTCTTGTTTTGCTGAAGGGGGCGTGCTTTTAGGGCCACGTATTTTTCGCCCCTTAAAAATAACTCTAAAGGGGTAAATTTTTTAAAATAAAAATCAAAAGTCTAAATTTATTTTATTAAATTTTTATAGTTAAAATTTTTTAAGGGGTCAAAACTTTTTCCCAAAATTTTAATGAACCCCTTTAATTAAAAAAATTTTCCTTTTAAAAAAAAATTGGGGTTTACGTTTTTTTGGGCCCATAAAATTTTTAAAAGAAAATTTTCTGCTTCAAGGGTTTAATTTAAATACTAAAATTTAAAATTGGGTCAATAATTTGTTATGGTTTTGTAGTCAAGGTTATTTTTAAAAAGAATCGACTTGGGTTAATGTTCCAGGTTTAAAATACACTCATTATTCCATTCACAGTAACTTTTTTTACAAAACTAACGTAAAATGTTGTCTTGAAACAATAATGTACAAAACCCTTTTTTTTTAAAAAATGAAAAAAGTATTTTTTTTGACCCATTCAGGCTCTACATTTTAGGGTAAAATTTTTTAAATTTCCCCTATAATAAGCGACAAAAAAAAGAGTAAGTTTATAAAAAAAAAATCATTAAAATTTTGGAATTGCGCTCACTACAACAAAAACGAAACACAACAAAAAATACTTGAATTATATTTCAAAAAAGGTTTGACAATAAACCTCTTTTAAACCAAGACCATTTTACTACAAATAAAATATTGAAGCATTTATATTTTTACACTTTGATATATTGGCGTCAATACTTAACATGAATTAGAAACTTTGCAGTCTATACATATTTATATATAGTCATTTTGAAAATTAGAAAGTAACTGCTAGAAATGTTTTTTATACTTGTATTTTAATGACAGAAGAAATGATATCTTAATAGCCAAAAGTAAAAAAAAAAAGATAATTAATTTTGAAAACTGCACTTAATAGATGTTACCATTAAATACAGATAAATGCATTTGTAAGGAATTGATATATTAGCGTCAATTACTTAATATTATATGAAACTGAGTTTATATATACTCATTTTGAAATTAAGCTAGTAGTTGTTTAGAAAAAAATTAACTTGTATACTTATGACAGAAAGAAAATGATATCTTAATAGACAAAGAGTATAATAAGATTTTTTTTGAAAAACTGCATCTTAAAGATTTTAACATTAAATACAGTTTTGTTTGCATTTGTAAAGGAGGTACACAAAAACATTATATACACGAACGCATAAGTATATATATATGTACATAATAAAACAACAAAAAGTATATATGTATGTTCATAATACAACAAAATAGGCATACTTTAAACATGTGTTTGTTTGTTTTCTTAAAGAAAATATCAACTTCAAAATTGCAGAAAAACAATAGTTTTAATCATTTATCAAGGCTCGGTTTTTAGAGTCTCAAAAAGAAATGAAATATATAGTTATATATAAAGACAATTCACAAATGAAGAGTAAAATCAATTTTCTTGATCCTTAAGAATCTTGCATAAGAAAAAATATTCGAAATAGAAACAAGATATCTTAAAGATGTAAATGGGGAAAAAAAACGAATTTCATTAATCTATTGTGTTATCCCTTAAATTAGGTATTCTTGCAGTCGAAAGCATAACAAGTTTACCTTAAGGAAAAAAAACATATTTCATTGTTATGGAGGGGCGATTGTTGCCAAAATTCCAGACATGTAATGTGTTCCTTTTGAAAACTACTTTTGAAAAAATACGAAACATGTATGTCTAGCATTTTTTATTGCATTCGTGCACAGCAAATGATATGCCTCTTAATCCAATCTTTTAATTGAAGGCACCGCTTTCTTTAAATAACAAGTTTACATGTAAATCTTAACAACTGACTTAACATGGAGAACAACAACACATTTACAAGTTCGTATCTACCATTGCATATATACATAAGCATGTTTACACACTTGTAGATATATATCTGTACCTGAAAAAACACAAATGAAATGTAAAAATTCGAATGCCAGAAAAATAATTTAATAAAACGTGTTCCAGTCGTAGAACTACAACAGTAACGTTTACACAGTTACATGTTTAAAATGACAAAAGTAGATTCACAAAGCTAGATCGATTCTAAGTCATGCATGACGCCCCGCCTCTCTCTGAGTATTTACGATCTTTCTATCACGGAAATGTACGGACAGGTATAATACCCGTCGCCTCTCTCCTATTTCTCAATAGAGTGAAGGAAAACACGGCGTCCATTTCTAACTTTTTTTATTTCTATAAAAAGTGTCCAATATTATGGTATCAAATGAAGGATTACTCCATAAGCTTTCTATGAGTGCCTCGGAAATAAAAATGAATTAAATAGATGTATGGATTTTTTTTTTTTTACTCTGAAAATAACACTCTCGAATTGGTTCGTAATATATTTTGATAATATTGGATTGAAATAAAAGTGTGCTTCATACGATTTCTGAAATATAATTATATAATGCCTAAAAATAACAATGAATTAAATCAAACTGAATTAACTTTCGTTAAAAAGTTTATCATGTTACTTTTCTGTAAAATAGAGAAAAAATAAGAATCCCTAAAGAACGCTCAAAAAACGACAAAAATTGAGAAGTTGCAAGGCCCGGGTTTGATTGAGCCTGCTCATGGAATGGAGAAGAGCAAGTTATGTCCACGCCTAGCACCGGCTTAACAAAATTCAACATAACTGGTACAATTTTGAAACATCCGCAGATGTGTTAAATGCGATTATATGGGAACCTTCAAATGTTGACACGTAAGTGCCCAACCATGAAAAAACGGCATAATGATCCCCCAAGTAAAAAAAAACTCTGAAATTCAAAAAAAAATAACGCCCTAACTTTTTTTATTTCTTGGTCAATTTTAATAATAAACAAATCATCAGGTAAGGCGGCGTTATTTTTAGACTCAAAGTAAAAGAATCCTTTATTGTTACTTTCTAGTGATCCTTAATTTGGTGCATATTTCTGCCACCAAACAAACGATATAACAACTAGTTAATTAAGAAAATTAAATGTTCGTAATGTTAAACCCTTTAAAAAATGTTAGTTATGGTGAACTAGTTCGTTAAAATTAAACCCTTTTAAAAAATGTTAGTTATCAGGTAAACTAGTTACGTAACTAGTTAACCTCTTAATTAACTAGTTAGTTATCAGGTTAACTAGTTACGTAACTTGTTAACCTCTTAATTAACTAGTTAGGCATCAGGTTAACTAGTTACATAACTAGTTAACCTCTTAATTAACTAGTTAGTTATCAGGTTATCTGGTGGCAGAAATATGCCACCATACTTTAAAAATGAAAATTAATTATGTAGAAGTATGAAAAAAAATTGTTTCTAACTTATCGTTGTTTATTTTTTTCTCTCTTAAATCCACACTCATATATTCGGAAAAAAAATAACGTCGCTTCCTGTAGATACTTTATTCAAAAGGAAATTGAATATTGAATGAATTTAAGACTATAAGCTTTTGAACAAGTATATTTAAAAATCTGGAAAACAAAGTGATCCTCGGAAGCATTAATCACAACAAAATTACATAAGAATTGCATATTCGGTTTGATTGAGTATGCGCATGAGGGATAATGAACAAGTGCAACATCCCTCACGCCCCCTAGCACCGGCTTGAACGGTACTCAATTCTCAACACTTAATAGCGCTGGCATCAATGATCCGAAGGACCACAGAAAACACTGAAGTGAAGTACGGGGCAACTCTTTACAGCTGCCACACGGCACTTGGCACCTGCTGTTGTGAAGTATTAAAATCTGGAAACAAAAATGATCCCTCGGAAGCATTTATCACTACAAAAATTACATGAGAATAGCAGACTCGGTTTGATTGAGTCTGTACATGAGGGATAATGAACAAGTGCCTAAAGTTTTTTTTCATACTGAAAATACCTTATTAAAGATTGTACATTATGTGCTTTCGGAGTTTTTTTTGTTTTGAAAAAAATTGGGGGCCCCTTTTAATTCCCCATAATGCAAAAACTTTCAAATTTTGTTGAAAGGAAATTTTTCAAACATTTTTTAATGATACCAAAAAGAATTGGGTTTTTCTTATCAAAAATTACTCCCCCGAAAATTTGGCATTGTTTCCCCCAAAATTTCCAAAACGCCCATGTTTTCAGGAAAAAATTTCGATCACAAGGGAAGGGGGTCAATAAGCAAACCTACATACCAGAACAAAAACAAGTGGGAAAAAGCCCCGGCGGACCCCAAACAAAACACAGACAGGGCCCAGGGCAGGACGGTAATCACTAAAAAGATAAAAATTTTAATGATAAAACCGATGTTAATAATAAGGGATGACAAATTTTTCTTCATCATAAATGGGAAAAAACACAATTTTTTAAGTGATGTTGCTAGTGACAAACTTTTTTAACAAAGTAAAATTTATGTTATGAAAAATGCCGTATGTTGTCCTTCAGTTTTATTTAAAAATATGGGAGAGGCGCCGTTTTATACCTGTCCGCAATAGAAGGTCGTAAATACTCCGAGAGGGCGGGGCGTTATGCTTGACTTTAAAATCGTTTAACATTGTGAATCTACTTTTGTCATTTTAAACATGTTACTGTGTTAACGTACTCTTGTAGTTCTACAACTGGTAAGAGTTTTCTTAAACTCTATTTTTCCGTATTCGAGTTTTACATTTCATTTGTATATTACAGATCTATAAAAGTTGTGCAAACATGCATATTGTATTGCATGCAATGGAAGATACGAACTTGTAAATTTTGTTGTCGTTTTAGATGTTAGGTCAGTTGTTACGATTTATATGTAAACTTGTTATATAAAGGCGGTAACCTTCAATAAAAAGATTGAATTAAGAGGCATACAATAAAAATTGTAGGCATACAAGTTCGCATTTTCAAAAGTCATTTTAAAAAGGAACACTTTACATGTCTGGAATTTTGGCAACGAACGCCCTCCATACATTGTTTGAATTAAAAAACAACCCACAAAAAAAAAAAACGTTATATTAACACATAAAAAACATTGATAAGTTATTTATGATAGAGGGAAGTTTTCAAGTCTTGTTCCAAAATGTATTTAAAACAAAACACACCAACAAACACAAATATCTCCATTCAGTGTTAAGTGTCATTTCTTGTTTTTCCTTTCAGGCCAGGGTAAATTAAGCCAGTAGTTATATTCCCGAAATTTCACCTCCTTTGTTTTTAAGAAAGACCTTCCGTTTGATTCTTCTTTAAAATGTACCATAGAGTATACATCGTTGCACCAACATTTTTTTACTCGTTCTGTGTCTTTAAGACGCAGCGATGACAAAACTTGCTGATTAAGCCAAGTAAGATCGTGGCTTATATAGAGCCCGGTTGATTCAGCAGACTTACATTTTGCATAATGTCGTTTTTCACCTGCCTGCGCACAAATTTTACAATTACCGGTCTGTTTTTCCATTGAACTTCCCCAGACGGTGCGCTATGTTGATATTTTCCTCCGTAATTGACACAGACATAATGCTTATTTAATAACTGTACAACTTGTGAAGTTGTCTGCTGTGAAGTTTGGCGATCTATGTCGTCCGGAACGCCGAATATTCTTATATTGTTCCTCCTGCGACTATACTGCTCCATATCAATTCGTGATCTTTTCGTGTTCTTCTGCCTCCTGTCGTATTTTGTCGCGTATATAGTTTGTTCTCTCGTGTAATTCATCAATTTCTTTCTTTTTCGGTTTCATTTCTTCATTGATTCTTTGTATTTCAATTGCGCGATCATGCACGCTACCTTCGATTACCTCAATTTTCTTAACTATTGAACTAAGAAATTGATCTTTCATTTCATTATAGTATCTTTTACTATTCTCTCTAATCAAAGATATATCACTTTTCGTGATAACATTGCACAATTTTTCATTTATCAAATCTAACTTTTTTTTCTAATATTTCGTTTCCAGAAATTTCTTGTTTTTCCATATATTCATCCATTGTTTTTGTTTCTTACTTTTTTGTTTTTTCTTTTCTTCTTTTCTGTACAAGGGGAATTACTCGGTCTTCAAATATTGATGTGTCAAGTGTATGTGTACTTGTTATCACCTTCACTATTAGTTGAAGAATGTCCGCGCTTTATCCTTGACTCATGACTAAGTCCAATGACCATTATATAACTGTCCAGTAAGTTTATTCAAGCGGTTAAGTGATGCGTGACGAAATTTTTGCCAGGTGTGATGTACATGTAAATTTTCTTTTACCTGCGATATCCCACCCATTCATTATACATATGAAAAAAGTCTATAAACGTTCATTTCAAAAAGCAAAATTCAGTTTCCGTTAAAAATATACCATCTTATTGTAGAAATCATCAATTTTCACATACATCCATTTCTAGAATTCCAAAAGTCTTGAAAAAAGTGGTTTATTGACGAGTTTTATTTTTACATTTTTATTTGTTTACTTCCTAAAACGGAAGCGGAAGTGGTAATTCTTTTTTTTACATAATAATGTGTAAATTAATAGCCAGTTTTGACTGCAGGAGCATCATACAATATTTTTCATGGTATATCATGCTACATCCAAAATATCTTTTTAATAGACATTGTAGTTTTTAAAGAATTTTCCTATACAACGCTTTAAACCCGGGTGAGTCTATGATTCATTCAATGTTATAGACACAATATCATGCTACATGCTTAGTATCTATGCTCTGTTCGTTTTGCTTTTTGAGAGTATTATTTAAATATACTTTGTACATTTAAGTAACCCAAATAGAGTTCTATGTAACTTTTGAAGACGTCTACTCTACTCGGCAATGTTACATGTATATGTTGAATATCTAAGCTCTTGACATTGTAGTTTTCAAAAGACTAATCTTTCAAAACTAACTGCCCTTGTGGCGGGCCTTTAAATCATGCTAGAATGTCACTTCGTTTACATAGACTTATGTTATAAAATAGTCTTAAAAATGTTCTACGAAATTACCGTGCCAAATCCAACCACTTAATCTATAAATAGAAATAATTAATCATTCTGGGAGCCTAGACTAATTGGGCATCGTTTCTTTTGGGAAGCGGACATAATTATAATATAAAATTAAATGGATGTATTGGTGAAAGAAAATTGAATAACTCATTAATGCCGGCCCTTTAAAGCCGGTATAACGGTAGGATTTAACTAAGGAAAAAATAGAAAACAACATATAACTCCAAATCGATCGCACTTTTTATATGATTCTCCAAAATTTATTCGGCCAATCAATTTTTATCTTACATAGCGGTTATAAACCTTCAATTTCATCGCCATTTTAAAAAAAAAAGCAGCAAGTATTGCTTTAAGTACAAAGTTATGATGATAACAAACGTTAGTTTTCATAATTTCTTTTTAATTGATCATATATACACTGCCTTTTTGTTTGCTTTATTTAACCTGCCTTCTCTTTAGTAAGTTTTCGTTAGGTTAATTGACATGAGTGTCTACCTACTTGTGCGCATTTTGTCCCTTTTTAAATAATTCGTTCGGGTCACTTTTATTTTTTAGGTATTAAGTGAATTCACTCTCCGATGTGAAGGTTTGTGCATTTATTCGTGAAGAAGGTCCGACTCATGTAATGATTTTCCCATAGACTTACATTATGAAAATGGTCCCCTATTCTATCTTAAAAATTGAATTTTCATGCTAAAGAGATATTCTTTTCTAGCAGAACACATAAAATGCTTTTGTAAGTGTAACCAATCATATTTTCTTTGCAAAATTACTTAAAAAAAGGATTTAACCTCCAACATTCTTCAGTTCTTTCATAAAGTAAAATACTGAATAGAATAAGTGTAAATCAAGTTGTTTAAACTTCACTCTGCAAGTGAAGATCGCACTGATAACAATATATTGGACAATATGCCACTTCAAATATGCATTCTATACAAGTAATGCATGAATATGGCAGTTTACAGGGAAGCCAATACTGTTGGACAAGCCAATGAGGTACATGTATTTGATTTAATGAGACATGTATAGGATTTGTGTTTATTGTCACTCATTACAATATGTAGTACACCTTGATGAACACATTTCAAATCAAAAGGTCACTGTGACTTGATGTATCAAAATATTCAAAGGGCAATAAAATGGAAATGCATATACATAGGGACTTCATTCTTTCTATGTGAATGTATCTTTATATATCTAGCCTCAGTTGACCGTTTCTTGGCCAATTACCGCCTTGTTATGAATTGATTACTCCTCTCTGGTTTCCATCATTATATAGGTTGTTGTAAAACTGAGAGAGCTTGACATTTAAACCTACCTCAGGATACCTCAGAATATAGAAATGACAAAGGGATTCGCACCTAGCTTTATACCCTTATATGATCTTATCTTATTTCTGTATTGAATAATTATGGCCTTTTCCAGCAGTGGATGTAAGTTGAGGGTCATCATTTCTTTCTTGTTTTAGGGGGAAAATGAAATATGAATAATTTTTGAAATACAATAAGTTTATTTATTTTTCAAATGATCAGTAACGATATGTAGATCAAGTGATATTTTATTGATATACCTTTTTTTATTACACATAGATGATATAATGTATCAGTCGCCTTAATTTTTCTTTGTATCTTTTGCAGATACCATGTCTAGATATAATACTCTATCAACAGTGATATTTCAATTATACTTGAAAACAATTACATTAAAGTAAATAATAATTTGAATCATACTGTCACAAGCCTTCATTAAGACCTGGTATCTAATGCACAATTCATTTTTATACATTTGTTAGCTTTAAAGCAATTTTTATCTTTTTGTACAGAAATTGTACAGGAATTAATTGTATTCAAATATATACAACATTTCACTCATGTACAAGCATGATATTAACTTACGCACATTTTGTTGATGTATAATCACTGCACTATCTTTACAATTAACAAATTATAATAAGAATATTGAAACAAGTTATATTATGCAAACACATTTCATAACTGATATGTTCTTTTATTGATATTTTTAGCACATCCTCTAGACCTGAGAGAAGCCAAAAATACCTTAATACAATAAAAAATACTTTTTAACAGTAAATACTTGCATAAGAATTCATAGAAAGTTAAACAAAAAATCAAAGAAATGAAAATAACTTACCTATACAACTTTCGTCGTTTTGTTTTTCAATTATCGAATACATTTAACACATCCACTAAGACAGAATATAAAACCTACAGATGTTATGTTTTTGTTACATTTTTACAATAAAGACATAGTATTAATTGAATATCAACTACACTGTAAGAAACTATGTAACTTCTTGAATCTCGTAAATAGACTTAGAAAAACCACGTCAGACAAATATGTAAAAATTGGTCCTTTTTTAATATCTTTGAAGATATTTTTGTACGAAATACTTTAAACAATTTGACAAGCATTTTGATTAATACATGTATATAATTTTATTATTTCTGATATGCTTAAAACTTTATTCTTGACAAAAGCATAATTTGCCTATCAAATAATACTACAAAAAAGATATATCAGTTTTGCATAAAGTCGGTAGCCATCTTGAAGTCTGAAGAGTTATGCAAACGAAATTTTGATATATTTAAGTTTTTGGAATTTAAAAGGAGAAATTTTAAAGATGTTTTAGTGTTAGCTTGGTTCTGCACATAAATTTGACTAAATGAGCTGCTATGTCGTAAAAAATTATATGATGGACATTATGAAAATGGCATATATGCAGCTATCTTGAAAGAGCAGAATTAGTTTTGGGCCCACTGTTTTGAAATTTGAAATCCGCATGGTCTAAAGATGATTTCCTGTAGGTTTTATGCTTGTATCATCATTTGCACTATTTTGACAGCAAATATTTTCCGCCGAAATATATATTAATTTTGAAAGATTGGAAATTATCAGTTAAGGTGGTAAAAACAAAACAGCAAATTAAAAACTGGCATCAAATATCCTTATTAAATGTTCCTTACAAATTAATTCAAGCATGTGTTGAAAAACAGACTTAAAACTTTTTTTGTCGTATTAAATAAATAAATGAAAATTACGGTCAAACATGTTTCTTATCGGGACGGTTATATTAATAAAGAATTAGTTAAGAATCTATTTGTAGTGACAGTGATTGAATAATATGTTTTTAATCAGTAAGGTTATAATAGGTCAGGGCTTTTGCGTTTTTTAAAGTAACATTATGCCCACCAAAGGGTATATAGTTAGTGAACTGGTGAAGATCAAATTATGTTTTCATTTTGGCATAATCCCTTTTAATTTAATGATAAAGTTCACAAAAACAATAAAAACACACAGATCAAAATGAAATATCTGAAAATATCCGTTAGAAAACACGTATAATGCTTAGTTTATAAAAAGAGTGGGGCAGTCTTTTTAAATTTTAGGCAGATTTATAAGTTTATCCTAAACATTTTTTAATATCAATTGTTGGTCATACACCATTTTGATAGTCAATATTTACAAATACAAAGTCAATTCAGCTCAAGTTGACTATGGAAATATGAGCATAATGCCACTTTAAAGACACACTAGAGTAAATCAAATGTGCAAACAATATTGAGAAAAAATATTTGTTTATAATGAAACTATTCCCTATTATGTTAATCTTTTTATATCATCATTTTTAAAAAAAAAATCTATGTATTTTTGCCGCGCGCATTTTCTGTACGAGTGACTATCACTATTGTGATGTTTTGTATTTGTCGCGTGATTTTTGTTGGTCTATGGCGTTTTTATAATGATTTAATGAATATATATAATGTTTAATGAAATTAAAGCTGCTGTATGGAATATTTTTCTATCACTCAAAAATTAAAAGAAAGACTTGTATAGATATAGCCTTTTACAGTGACTGATCAATAAGTGGCTAATGTATAAATTAACCCTTTATCTGCATCTTATCTGCTTTGGCTTTTCGCTATTATACTGCTTTTTTAAAGGGAGTTTTGTACAGCTATGTTAAGGGAAATATAAGCATATAATGTTCATATAGTTATAATCTTTAGACTGTTAAGTTTTGTATGATATTTAAAATACCTGAATGCTGTCTCAGCGAATTGATGAATTTAGTTTTTGCGCTTGTTGCTTTAGGTCTGTACACCTTATCTTTTAAATATTCCCAAAGACAAAATTCAATTTAGGTGAACGAGGGGTCAAACATTGGCAGTTTTAAATGAGATGATGTGGTCACCAAATGTTTCGCGCAACCATTATGCCCCTTCTCTGCAATGATGGTTGAAAAGTCTTTCTTAGCAGTTGTATAAAGCGAGCGCTGTCAATAGTTTGTCTCTCACCCCCGTGTTCAAAAATGAAAGTTCAAATCACATCACTTTCAATAAATGAAGTACAAACTGTTACCTTTTCGTCGTGTAGTGGCATTTCATAATGGTAGCTAGGTTTTTCAGCGCCTAAAATTATGTGTATTTACAACAACATTAAGGCTAAAACATGATTCATCTGAAAACCAAATAATGTTAGCTATGACTATATGAGTTTTCATCCACCTGGAATTTCTTTACGGCTGTCCATATTGGATTGCTTCAAATGCTGAAAATTGAATATACGGAAAAAGTGTTCAATAATTACTAAGCATTTTTTTAAACACCTGATTAATTTGTAACATTAGTAATGTTACCTTGAAATTGCCGAACTGATTTCTTTCTCTGGAGCTTGCAATTTTATGCATTTGACTCTGCGAGTAGATTTTGACCGTCCGGCATTATTATGACGCCAATTCAGTACAAATCCAGTTGTTTTTGTTGTCTCGACTGTTAACCATCACCAGTATAACGTTGTTTATTTTTATGATGGTTGTAATTGGTGAATGACTTTTAACAAAACTAATACAACTTCAAAAGCTGTTAACTTGGAGAGCGCAATTTTGAATACAAAATAAAAAAAACAATCAAATAAGCACTTGTATTCTATACTCTTTCAAGTAATATAACTTCATTATTGTCTTATTATCGAACAGCATTTTATTAACATCTAAAACTATATCAGCACACTTTTGCTAAAATGTCTCAAACCTTCAAATTAAACCATATGTCATGTGAAAATTTATTTCTTGGAAGAAGTTACAAAACTCGACATTGTTATATAAGTATTTGATGTGCAAAATGATATAAAAATAATTTAAAAATTGAAGAAAGAAAAAAATCTAGGGGTTTGAATTCCTCTGATGACTTGATTATTCAATAAGCAAATCTATCCAAATATGTAGATCGGTTTTTATGACAATACAAACGCTTAGTTGTCTGATGACATCTCAATTACTGATTGTAACATATAGCGTATTCAGTATAGGGTATCTATACATAACAATTCAATCTAGAAATTATTAAAAAGCACGAAACAAAGATTACGGATCTAAATAACAAACTAAAGTAAATACTGTTAAAATTATAAAATAGCGAAAATGATTAATTTTATTTCTCATAAAGACATTATTAGACTAATATGACGTTTGCAATTGTAGTTATCCTTAAAGCCTGAACAAAATACGGTGACTCCTGGGTCAACAGATAAGCTTATTATTACTGGAACACCTTTCTCGTGGGTTGGCCTCAATGTCATGGACAAAGCCTTGCTACTTTTAAATGACAAAAACATACTGACGAAAAGTAAGGTAGGACCAAAACTTTTGAAAAGAAATACAATATATATAATGCCTATAAAAATTCACTAATATTTTTTTTCTGATTTATCAAATTTAAATAAGACTTGTTCTTTTACCAAGATATGCAGTATCTGATGATATACTTGATTCAAATCAATTAAAGATGTCTTTAATGTATTGAAATAACTTTATTGCTATTTCGAAAAATGTGTCAATATTTAAATATACATTTTCAAGACATTGCATGCGAGTGTTTATGAATAAATTCAAACCGCTTTTTCTTATTCTTTTTAATGCTCCTAACAAGGTCTTAATTATAATATTGTTTAGAGTTTTGTTCTTAAGATATGTGAAGCAATTCTCTTGTTCATGACTTTCCCCTTTTCATATATTCTCACACACACATATATATGTATATTTCAAAGATGTTCGATGCTCTGAGGTCACACGATCTCGGGTGTGGTGAAGGTAGCGGTAGAAATAATGGAGACGTGTTCAAGGTAAGTTTATGTATGTAACCATAAACGTTAGTTAAAATAGTCAACTTGAATTCGACAGCTTTACCGAAATAAGTTAAAACTTAATTTCGTAAATGCAGAAAAGGGTTGTAGTCTTTATTGTATTTTCTTGACACGCTTATACCCGTATAAATCAGATGATCATGTTTTTATCTTTAACAAATTTACCTAGTAGATTTCTAATTTAACTTAAAATGATATTTTCTATTTTGGCAGACGAGTGTTTTTTTGTTGTGTATTTATAAGAATGGCCATCTAACCAGTTTCTTTAAGATAGAAAAAGGTGTTAGACAGGGGTGTCCTTTATCCCCTAACATTTTTATTATTTTTATAGAACTACTCTCAAATGAAGTTACCGTGAATAAAGATATTAAAGGCATTAAGATCGGAAACATTGAACTTAAACAAACACTTTTTGCCGATGATGCATGTTTATAACTGATGAAGAAAAAAATCGTTTCTAACACTAACTGCATCACTTAAAACTTAGATTGAATAAAGATAAATGTACTGTTTTAAAACTTGGAAGTTTAAAAAATACTCAATTTCTGCAATGATAATAATTTTAACTGGACATCTAACAAAGCTAGCACGCTCGGTATAACTTTCACTTATACCATAGACGAATTGTTAAATACTAATTTGACAACAAACTCAAAGAATTCGATCATTGTTTTCCATATCTATTTTCAAATTCTTAAACCCATTTTGAGTGTTCCTGCAATTAAATGCGTTTAATACATGAGCATTTTAAGGAATTATATATAAAGCTTTCAATGTCAAATCTTATCTCTTGATATTTTGTGTCCCACAGGAAGTTGAACATGAGCTTTTTTTATTTTATTCATGATATCTTGGTCTGGATTATGTATAACTGTAATAACCGCCTCCGTGGTCGAGGGGTTAGAGTCGATGACTTCTAGTCCAGTTTCCTCTCTGGCGTGGGTTCGATCCGCGGGAGATGCTTTGGCAGTTTAGCACGGAGGAAGGTAGTCTAGTACTGGTGTAACTCTCCAGGAACGATGGTTAGGAAACAGCCTATAGGACTGAAATACTGTTGGAAAAAGACGTAAAATGAAACAAACAAACAAACAAATGTATAACTGTAAGAGGATAAATAGGTTTGGACATTGCAAAAAATTTTAAGAATAGTATTCTTTCCAAAAAGACTTAGTTTCCATTTATGCAAACACTGATCGAATTCTTTAAGTTTAGATGTTAAATAAGTATTAGAATGCAATATGTTAAATAGGTAGGGAAAACAATTCGTATTTAAATGTTATCTAAACATCTAAAATATTGAAAATTTTGGTACTAGATCAAGAGTTTTAAAAGCCGACTCAATGCTTGGTAGTATGTTGGTAAAAACATTATATGGAATAACACGAATATAAAATTAGATAAAAAACATTTGTATTCTGTGAATTGATGGAAAAGGGCAGAATCTTTATCGAACACATATACGATTACTGGAAAAAACAATTTTATGGCTTCAACGAAATTCAAAACCTTTATGGCATAGCCCATTTAAACTTTTTAAACTATCAGCAACTCATAAAATGCATACCAAACGAATAGAAAATAAAACTAAAATCTGAAGGGATTTAATACAAAGCAAATAATTTTAATTGATTAATTAAAACCCCTAATTAAAAGCTGCCGATTAATTTATACTGCGCTTGTTCAAAAGAAGACAACAACAAACAATCACCAAAGAAACAAATGGGAAGCTTAACTCTCAGGCAACTTAGTAGGGAAAAATATATTCTGTCAAATCATTAATATAACGATTGATACCAAACTTCGAGGTTTTAAATATAAATATCTTATCCATATTTTGCCAAACAATGAAAAACTTTTTAAATATGATATGGTGGAGTCAATGTTATACGAGTTTTGAATCTAATGTGTATTTATTTTAGGAATGCTAAAAAATTCAACCATTTTGGTGTCAAATCAGGATTTTTGCTACACACAAAATATTCTGTAGACAAAACTTGGTATCATACGGAACTGTCAGTTTGTGTAATGTGGATATTCAAAATGATATGAAAGCAAACTACTAAATCTTACTCTTTGGTAAATATTTTATCTTTGAATATAACTACCAGAAAACTATACCAAACTTCAGTGAATTTTTAAATTTTCTTAGATATAAACTCAGTTTAGAAAGACTCGTTGTTAAAATGAAAAATAAGGTCGGGTGTTTATGTATGTATCGCTTATACATAAAATAATGAGACAAATATGCTAATATCCTTACCCATTACTTTATGAGCATTTTGTGAACAAAAGGCTGTTTTCATTGAAAAGCCTCCTGTAACAAATTCAAATTGCTATGACACTATAAAAAGGCTTCAATGTTGACTGGACCATAGCCTTTTTTATCGAATACTCAATCTTAAATTTCCCGTGACCAAGGCAACAAGAAGGCAGTTCAAGATTGCCAAAAAACACTATTTTGCGCTGATTTTTCCATCAAAACTAATTCAGATTTAGGCAACTCTTCAATGGATTGAGATAGAGTCAAAGGCTTTCATCGTTGTTTTAGCATTACCTTAAGGTCGACCTTGGGCGATTTTTAGCCTATCAGAAGTCAGAATTTTTTCAAGTCTGCTGACCTCCTTGAAACCCCCAAACAGAAGGGAGCACACACCCCTTCTGGCACCCCCTTGATGTATCTATTTGATAGAGGAAAGAGCCAAAAAAATTGATCACTATTATTCACACCATATCTCAAACGAAACTGGTCTAGATATGGCATTTTTCACTAGTTGAGGCGTCAAAAGGGGTATAGGGGTTGCAAAGACGTGAAAAGACGTCTATATGACGTTATGTGTTAAACTAAGTTACCAAAGAGGTTCTATTTAAAATGTAACACAACACAACGTTTATAGAATGCAGGTGTATCCATTTTGACGAACGCCAAGGTTGAATTGGAGATGTACGGTTGTAATCCAAACTCCAGAAAAAGACGTGCCACTGATGGTAATTATCGTTTTCAATGAGTCTTTGACGAAAGGGAACACGTCTTACAGTCTAAAAATCTGTTAGAGTATATGGAGTTTACAGATTTCAACTGCGGATATGTTACATAGATTTTCATTTTCTAAGGCACAAATAAACACAGCAGCGTGTACTCGTGCATATTTATCTTCTGTGATTTGCGTACTAGTATCATACCAGTTATTTACAAGTACATCACAGAAAAAAATGTGATAATAGTTTAAAGATACATGTATATGAAAAATCCCTTTTGTAAGAAGTATTCAATTGTTATTCATTAACTGATATATTTCATCATTTTGTAATGATTTCTGCACAAAAAAATTGGTATACATTTGATTTTCTATTTATAGACTAAAGGCTTGGGTCACTGCTGTGTTCTTCTTTTAAAATAAAGTAATCTTAGTCAGAAAATATTTGCTTAGGTTATAATTATGCATCATCACTATTGATGCTGACACTGTTGAGTACGTTTGAATATGTGTTTGCATTTCCCTATAGAAACAAATATAAGAGCGTAATTGTTATATCTATTATAGATTGCAATGGAGCTGACGAAAGGTGTTGTATATATGGTAAATGGTATGCTGGAAAGGTTTTTAACGAAACTGCTAAAGAAGAAAGGGCAAAATTAGATTCATACACTTTGTGCTACTCTGCTGCAAAGAAAGCGTTTGAAACTAACCATTATGCAATCAGATGCATCCAGTCTATCTTACGTTCATGTATAGATAAGATGGAGTCATTGATTTCAAGTAAGTGCATTTTTCAGTCGCAGGATTTTTAATTTATCTTTATTCCCTGTGAAACACACAGGGATGAACAAAATGAATATAGGATTTTCATGAGTCATTTTAAGCCCCCACAAGCACCACAAGAATGCCAAGATGTTTTTACTATTAACTAGGTGCAGTGTACCTAATAGATCACGCAGACTTGAATTTACCTCAATGGAAGCATTTATTGTCAGTACAATATTCAATGATACAATTTAAATAATTTCTAGTAGTCAGAATTAAATTTACATTGTTCCTTACTAGAATAAACTATCGCGGCAAATATTTACAGGTAAAAGTTCAAAGTTTATCATTGTATAAGTGGCTAAGTTTTTGAAAGAATGACAAAATAAATGACCACACGAATGATATTTGTTTAAAAAAATATGGTATTCACACTTTAAGCTGGTATAAATTCAATAATAGATTCAGGGTCAAAATCCTTACTTCTGGAATAGTATAAGCAAATTTATTTTTATGTCTTTAGCACACTTTCTTATTAGTCCTTTGTACACATGTATTTTATTCTATTCTGTCTTAACGCAAAACCCATTAAGAAATTACGCAAACTTTATAAACTAGGTTTACCACGGCTTTTTTTTAAAAAAAGATACTTGTTGTTTTAAATAATTTGCTTTAATCATTGTTCAAATCATTTCAATAGTTAGATACTTTTCCATTCTATAGAAAATGTTGTCTTAAATGTTCTTAACTTGTTGAACCACAAATCAATGTTATTAGAAAAAACATGTATTTTTTAAATTGAAAGTTAAGAAGGTTACAAACTATTACAAAATATTAACAAGAATTTCTTTAAAAAAAAAAACAACTGGAAAAGGATGATGATCATAAGCAATGCAGCAACACTTTATAATATTTTTAAAACCTAAGAAGCTTAGCCTTATATTTTTTACAAGGATGCTTAAGATCCAGTTGTCGAAGCAGTGTTACAAATTAAAAGTGACACCGGTGAAGTAAGTTAAATCTTGTAGCAGAATTCTTGTAGACCTCCAGCTAATAATAACTCTTGAAATAACAGCCTCGAGTTTTAATTCAAATTCATATTATAAAAAAGAAGAGGCTGATGTAAATACTTTTGATCCTTCCAAATAAAATAATTAGAGGATATTTTTTCGTTTGAGTGAAATATGGAATATATTTTCATGAAACATGATAAAATGCCAAATATTTTCAGGTATGCCATGCCTTGAGAAGATAACCTTGAGTTTTCTAATTATAGAAACACTTTTGCTGCTAGTCAAGTCAGTAGGTCAACTTCAAAGTATCTACTGAAATAGTCAACTGTGACTAAATAGTCATCATTTTCCCATGTGAACACGTCTGTGCCCACTACCTGCCATGGTCTGTCGGGTATAGGGTGACATTTTAAAGGCTCTTTAGTGTTTGAATTTCTGTGTTTCAAACAAATATCACATTTCAGTACATAGTCGGTAATGTCTGAACTCATTTTTCGGCCAAAACATTATATCACGGGCTCGTTGTAAGCATTTATCAACGCCCGTATGGCCTACATGAACAGCCTTTATCATTTCCTGCCTAAGTGAAAGAGGTATGAGTAATTTCTTACCTCTGAAAATTAGGTCTTTTCCCACGGACAATTCATCTCTGTGATTCCAGAAATCTAGGATTTTGGCGGGACAATTTGCTCTAGATTCCGGCCAACCACTTAAAATTGTATCTGTTAGCAACTGACATTGTGAATCATTGCTAATTGCTTGCTTGACCTGTTCTAATTTTTGGTCGCTCACAGTCATGCTTGTGTGAATATGTAGGTCAAGATCTGCTGATAATTCAGGATATGTTGCTGACAAAGATTTTCGAGACAAGAGGTCTCCTACAGGGATATCTTTGCCTGGGACATGGACAATATTCAAATCATATTTTTGCAACTGTAACAACATTTGTTGTAACCTTGGACTTGCATTGCATAATGATTTTTTCCAAATAGATGAGATAGGCTTGTGATCAGATTCTACAGTAACTACTTTACTATTACCGTAAATATACTGATGAAAACGCTTGCATGAAAAAACTATACTTAACATTTCTTTCTCAATTTGGGCATAGTTTATTTCAGCTTTTGTCAGGGTTTTTGAAGCATAAGCTACGGGCTTTCCGTCCTGGAACAAAACACTACCTACCCCAGCCTTCGAAGCATCACATTGTATAGTAATTGGCTTCGTATGATCAAAGTATGCAAGAACTTGGGCAGATGACAGAATAGTTTTGACTTCCTGAAATGCCTTATTTTGTGCATCTTTCCACTCAAATTCTACATCTTTCTTAAGTAATGCACGCATAGGGGCTGTGACCGTAGCCAATTTTGATGAAAATTTTGACATGTACGTGCACATTCCTAAGTATGTTTGTAGCTCAGCCTTATTATTGGGCGGTTGCATTTCAGTGATAGCACTGATCCTTTGAGGATCGGGCTTCACACCAGTTTCAGATAGAATATGACCAAAATAGGATACTTGTGTAACTCCAATTACACATTTGTCAGGATTGAATTTAACACCATATGTGTGTGCACGTTTTAAGACTTGTCTCAAATTTGAGTTATGTTCGTCCTTTGTCTGTCCGTATACTAAAATGTTCGTCAACGATTCAGTCACGCCTGGTAATCTTTCGAAGGCTTCGTCAAGTTTCTGTTGAAATATGTCCTGTGAACATATAAGTCCAAAAGGTAATCGCTTAAAACGATACCTAACAAATGGTGTGTTAAAGGTTGTGTAATTATGAAGTTTCATCCAATTTCACGCTTCTAGTAAACCACTTGTGGCGTCAGTACTGAGAAGTACTTTTGCACCCTGCTAGTTGCGAAGTGACTTCTTCGAAAGTTCTCATAGGGTAATGAGGTCTGTACAGGGCTTCATTGAGTGCCTTGGGGTCCAGACATACCCTAAGTTTTTTAGTTTTGGGTTTCTCTACAATCACTAGATTGTTAACCCATTCAGTTGGCTTTTTGACCTTGTCAATTATTTCAAGCTTTTCCATCCGATCTAGTTCCTCTCGTAATTTGTCTTTTAATGCGACAGGAACCCGTCGAGGTGGGTTTACGACTGGTATAGAGTCGGGCCTCAAATGTAATTTAACTTCACCTGACATTAAACCAATGCCATCAAATACAGGTCTAAATTCATTGAGTATGGAGGGCTTGTAGCCAGTCTCAGAAGATATTTCCTGGCTATTTAATGAATAAACAATTTTGATTAAATTTAGGTCAGTGGATGCCTGGAGGGATAACAGGGGTGAGGATGTAGTTTCTACAACATAAAATGTAATAGGCATAGTGACTTGTTTGCAGGTTACTTTTAACCTAATTGTACCTTTGACCTTAAGGCGATTGCCAGTATATGACGAAAACTTTTGAGATAAAGAATTATTTACCGTATTTACATAGAAATCAACATCAGAATTTTCGGAACTATCATAATCCGTATTTGCCTCAATGTCATGCACTGTTTTTGAACGGCATACACTCTTGAAATGATTTAATTTTCCACATTTGTCACATTTTTTTACCACTGACTGCCGACTCGGTGTTATTTCCATATAACTAGACTGCTTTCTGGTCTACTTTTTTACCAACTTTGAGTGGGTTCTGCACGTGCGGCTTGGTGCACGGTGTCTGTACTTCACGTCTGTTGTTACAGCATGTACATCAATCGCGGCTCGTTTCTTTCATTTGCTCCCTGGAGTATTCATAATTTTGACAGATTTGAATAGCTTTTTTCTAAGGTTAAGTCCTTTCCTTGATTTATTAATTTCTCTCTAATTTTGTTCGAATTTGTCCCAAATACAATCCTGTCACGTAACATCTCATTTAAATTTGGAAAAATCACAATCTTTAGCTTTAAGTCTTAATCTTGTTACAAATGAGTCTATTGATTCGTCTTTTTGGATTTCGTTGAAGAACTGGTATCTGGCAAACATTGGATTAAGAGTTGGTCTCAGATGGTTTCTAAATTTTTCATAGAATGTATCTAGCTTCTTTGCATTTTCCTCCGTTATGTCTGTCCAAGAATGACGTATGTCACGACCTTTATCACCAAGCCACAAAAGTAGGTATGACACTTTTTTCTTTTCTGGTTTCTCTGCTTGAGGTCCACTAAATACTAAATTTGCATGTCGTACAAATTTTTCAAATGCCTCTGGTAAATTGGTGTTGTCCCATCTCATAGATGGCGGTACAATTCCTTCCATTTTTTTTTACTGTTAATTAATTAGTCCATAATTAATTATCCATCATAACAAATATTTAACAGTATTTAATCCAATTTATATTAAAACATAGTATTGTTTATGTCCAAATCACTTCTGACACCATGTAATATTTGGTACTTTGTATAGACAATGGTCTATAATATTCTAATGACATCTAAGTCATTATATAAACAACTAACACAAAGTGTGTCTTGACTGTTTAATTTACTAATTCCAAGTGCGCTGTAGCTGCATACATTTAGGCGGGAATACATGTTACAGAGAATCATGGGAAGTATAGACTTGCTATAGTGATAACATAAATGAATTACAAGTACATAATTCTACATAACTTTTCTATTTAATTTAATTATCAAAGAAAAATTGTTACAACCCCCTTGCTTGCCACCCAACTGCAATTGTACAGCGCGCAGTAATATAAATGCGTCTTGTTTTGCACGCGATATTTGGCGCTACATTGTGACGTCACGTAAACAACCCTTTAAACGTCAGTACAGCGTTAATGACTGAATTAAAAATATTAGTGTTCAGATTTATTTTCTTATTTAAACCATTTTCTATCATTCTTGATAGTTTTCAAAACGAAATTTAACAAAAAAATGTTTTGTATTTATCAGATTTTTCTGGCGAAAGAAGTCCCTTAAAATAAATAAGAGTTTTGACTCCGCCCACTTTCATATTTATATTTATTTCTAAAAAATATGAAATATATTTGACTGAAATAGCACCATATTTCATGGATAAAATTAAATAATAGCATATAGTAAACATATTGCGTCATATATAGCAAGCATATTATGAAATTCTAAAGGATTTTATAGATTAGAAGTCGTTAAACCATCAGATAAATCAAATGGAGGCCTACGAGCAATATAAAGACAACTTTTCTACACTTCGGTCGAATGTTTCCCTGCCGCCTCAAGTAAAGGAGCACACTGAAAATATTAATACGTCTTTGAAAGCTTTCTAACCCAAGGTTTTATCACAAAACGGCTTTACAAAAGCAAAATAGTACCTTTCTGTCTGTATATAATATATTGAAAAGGACACTACGAGGGATGACCAAAAAAAACCAGACTGGGGCTGTCATTTGACGAATTTTCAACCTGTCACTTATTGTTACTTATTTACCCTTAATCTAAAAGTAATACGTATAAACTGATGCTATATTTAATCTGATGACGGAAAAAGCTTGTCCGCATTTAGATTCTCAAAAACACCGACACATCATGAGTCTATGCCGTTGTCAAAAACATGACTTCATTTAAACATCATTTGCAAACGTCACTTGTTTAAGTAATGCTCGCGTTAAAACTGATGTCAACGGCAAGTCTCGAAATCACAGCGTACACTCCATCGTCCACAGTGACTTCCGCTTGCGAGCGAAATATACATCGTAAAACGCAGGACAAGGGTGAAAAACCGATAAAACTTGTCAAAATAAATAAATCATTGGTGTTATTTTACTTATATGTGTGGTACTGTCATAAACTAAATTATTCATAATCAATATTCTCATGTTTAAACATATATTTTCAGACAAAATGCGGTTTCTCACTCAGATTTCCCGAAAAAAATCAAAATTGTTTTCATCAAACGACGATTTCAAAGCTTTATACCTAATATTTGAACAAATCTTTTTGATGCTATCGAGAATTATGTTCTAAGCACCAAAAAATAAAACAATGTTATTTGTAAACGTCTTGGTTGCGAAGATATTGACAATAAATTAGCAACTGCTGAGGTGCCCTCACTGTACGGTTGCTTGTTACCTCACTGTACGGTTGCTTATGAGGACTTGAAAAAAAACTGTACGGTTGCCTGAGAGCAAGCTACAAGTTTTGTTACAATTAAAAACACAATTCTTGAACAGTTGGCCCATTTCAAAGGTCACAATGGCATTGACCATGCATTTAAACCAGACAAAATGATATGTTGGTTTAATAACTAGTGTATGTCAAACTTTGTGATGGCAAATTGCGACTCTAATACTTTAAGTGACTGAATTTAACTGCAGTTAACATATTTACATCATCATGACATGATGTTCAACGTATATTTAATGTTATTGTCACTTCTCTTTTTGTAGGTTAATACTTATCATGGAGACATATATGTGCAATTCAACCAGATGTCTTAGACCGTAGACCGTTTTTCTTTCTTGAAAGCTGTTCATATCTTAAGGCATATGGACATATCAAACGGAATATGGACATTACGACAAAGATAAACCAGTGTGTCATTTTACAAATTGAAGTTTTACATATTACTACAAAAAGAGTCTTGATGAAAATAAAAAAAACTCATGGTAATATTATCAAAATAGTTTATTATTATTTAGAATTATCAAAAACATTAGAAAATGGTAAAAATAAATAAATATATAAATCACAGAAAATCAGATATGATCACAGTATTAGAATAATGCTCATGCAATAACATAATAAAATAAAAATAAAGCAATAACTGTACATGTATTCAAATTCACATTGTCGTATTCTTAAATTGTCACAAAAGTATATTTATATTGTGTACTCGAGTCCTAGATGTATATATAATATCAAAATGCAACTTCTTTTAAAGATAAGTAATTTTTTATCTTCACGATTGATGACCAAATATTTATTAAGTGAGTTCAGATGCCTAAAACACAACTTCTTGTTGTGTAAAATTCAAATGTCTAAAATAATTGTGATAATAATAACAAGTAACAAATTTATATCAGTAACATATACGCCGGTACAGAGATGCTATATGTTTTATATGCTCTTTGAAAAAATCAAAATAATTCTTCAATTGTGCGCAGTTTTCTTATGATGATTAAGGCCTGACCTCCATTTATAAAACTTGACACACTTATCACATTAAAGCTTTCGGCCCCAGTGAACGACTTTCTCGTGATCTTTGAGGTGACTAAAAGTCTTGTTAGTGAAGTGTTGCTCACATTCGGCGCAGTCATATTTGACGTCATCATGTATATAGTCTTTTTATGGCGGTCTAAACTGCTTTTTTATGTTGAAAAGTCAAGTTACATTTCTCAAATTTCTGTTTGGTGTGTTTAACATGCGATGATACGTGCCCCGTATATGGAAGCAACTGGTTAAATCCTTTCTTGCAAATCTGGCATTGATATTTGAATTGTTTTTTTGTGTGCAAAGCCACTCCAAATTTAGACAAGAGCTGCATTCCGCATATATATCGCACATCAATGTAGTTTTACTTGCACTTTCGTCAGTATCAACATGAACTTTCTTGATTGTTTTTCTTCCCAGTGTTATACTCACATATTTCACACGTAAACCGCTTTTTGTCATCTTTCTTTTTACCGTTCTATCATGTACATATATGTGTCGCGTTAAATTACCTTTCTTGTCGGTGCAATAATCACAGATTGAACATTTATACTCTGGCATGTTCAATTTCTTGAAAGCTTTCGTCAAGCCCGTTTTCATGATCTGAAATGCAGTAGTTGTAGAATTAGAACTGTATAAAAACCTGGAAGTTTTAAAAAGGTGTCGCGTTTGTTTCTATAACCATCTCTGCAACTATTTTAACATACATGACATAGGGTAAAGAGAATTAATGTTCAAAGCAGACTTACACCGTTATCAGGGCAAAATAGTTCAAACCTGCCGTCAGTTATTTAAAATTACTTGCTGAAACTTGAATATGTCATAATTCAATGAAGTAATACATTTTTAGTGTTAAAACATTTCTGAGAAGTTAATTTTTAAACAATCTAGACGATATATATTGCCAATAAACTCGCAAGCAAGAGTACAGTGACCTCGCAAGCAACCGGATGAATTGTTTTTCATATTTAGCAAGCAACCGTACAATGAGTAAACTACACCAGTGCCAGTTCTACTGTCAATATTTTCTTAACCGATGTGTTCAAAACAAGTATTTCTTTTTTATTTGGTGCTTAAATAATAGATCTCCAAAGAATTAAGTGGATTTGGTCGTATATTACATGGTAAACTTTAAAATCGTTGTTGATGTCAACAAAAAGGGCATTTCTGGAAAATTGTGGTGAGAAATCGCTTTTGTTAACCGAAAAAGATATGTTTACTGCAGGATATAGGCTGGAAAAAGTTTATTTCATCTAACTCTTACTTACAAAAGTAGAATTTTTTCTCTGGTTATTCTGTATCGAAATATTGTACCTGTTTTTCTCTCTACGGCGGTGTTTACCGCAAACAGCTCGCTCGCAAGCGGAAGTTACAGTGGACGATGGAGTGTACGCTGTGGAAATTCAATTAATGAGAAAATTTTGTCCAAAATAAGTCGAGAAACCGTCGAAACATATAAAAGAATTATGGCTATAAAGGGAAAGGTTCAGTTAGCCTCAACACAATTTTTGACTTGCATAAACGATTAAAAACGGGTGATGGAGAGATTGGAGACAGGTCAGGGAGGGGTAGAAAGAAGAAAGAGTCATTGAAGTTGGTAACGTCAGTCATCGAATTGTTGGAAAATAACTCGTATGCGAACAAGCTTATGCAAATAGAACAGCAAAATATATCATATTCGAAATAGATGATGCTTCATTTTATTGCATTTCGTAGAAAAGGAAGATTATGTTCAATTGCGTTTCAATACCTTTTAACACGTTGAAATTATGATTTTTCAAACTAACTTAGCATGTTATACATAACAGTTCGAATATTTAAGATAAGATTCTGCTTTAGAATCTTATAATTGATGCAATATGCATGTCTGTATCGAGGAGCATGTATGCATTTTAAACCTCTGTCATCATAAAAATGTCTCTTACGCCTTTTCACACCCTTCTCAAATGGTGAAAAATGCCCTATTTAGACCCCAAATACTTGTTTTCGTTTGAGAAATTTTGTCAAAAAAGGTGATCCTTTTGTCGGCGCCGTCCTCTATCAAAAGAAGATTTTGAACTTGTAAGTGGCTAAAATTGGCCCCAGGTTGATCTAAAGGTAACGTCTAACCAACGCTGAAAAGCAGTTGATTCTATCTTAATCTGTTTAGAAGTTAAGTTGCAGCACTTTGAAATCAGTTTAGACCAAAAATCGATCAACGCTTTATTGGTGTTTTTTGGCAATTTTGAGATGCCCCCTCGTTGCAGTGGTAACGGGAAATTTAAAATTGAGCATATCTATACAAAGGCTATTGTCAAGTCACTATATGCGCCAAGTGTAATGAATATTTAAGCATCTTTTATAGTTTCATAACAATTCGAACTCGCAACATGAGACTTTTTCATGAAAACAGCCATTTTTTCGCAAAAACCTCATACAGAAATAAGTTTACGCGCCTGGAACAAAATTTTATGCCATTTTATATAAATTTTTAAGCAACTAATCCGCACAGCTGTTTGTGTCAACTTATTACGGTAAGTATATGGCTCATAAAATCATACATGTCAAAATCATCGAAAAATAAATCATAGAACAAAAAACAATTTAAATATTATGTAAATTTACGGTATGATTAGACCACTTTTAACAAATTAAAATATTTTTAATAAACATCATTAAAAGCAGTGAAAGAAATGCAAACATGCAAACTTATTTCTTTTATATAGCTAACGCAGATGCAGTCAATATTTATGCCACAGTTGTTTTACAGGCGTATTTAATTACATCATGGGAATTTTTATCAACAATCTCTGTTTTTCGTGTGCATGTATGTGTGTGTTTGTGAGGATGTGATTTAAAATAAACAAACTTTCATTATTCAGCAACTTAGTTATTTATACGAAAAACAATAATAAAAAGAAATCATTATAAAATTCTGGAAACAAAGTGATCCCTCGGAAGCATTAATCACAACAAAATAACATAAGAATTGCAGACTCGGTTTGATTGAGTCTGTACATGAGGGATAATGAATAAATGCAACATCCCTCACGCCCCCTAGCACCGGCTTGAGCGGAACTCAATTCTCAACACTTTATAGTGCTGGCATCAATGATCCCGAAGGACCAGAAAATATGACAACACTAGATTGAAGTACGGGGCAACTTTTTACAGCTGCCACACGGCACTTGACACCTGCTGTTGTGAAGTACAAAATTCTGGAAACAAAGTGATCCCTCGGAAACATTAATCACAACAAAATAACATAAAAATTGCAGACTCGGTTTGATTGAGTCTGTACATGAGGGATAATGAATAAGTGCAACATCACTCACGCCCCTAGCACCGGCTTGAGCGGTACTCAATTCTCAACACTTTATAGTGCTGGCATCAATGATCCCGAAGGACCAGAAAACATAACAACACTGAAGTGAAGTACGGGGCAACTTTTTACGGCTGCCACACGGCACTTGACACCTGCTGTTGTGAAGTACAAAATTTTGGAAACAAAGTGATCCCTCGGAAGCATTAATCACAACAAAATAACATAAGAATTGCAGACTCGGTTTGATTGAGTCTGTACGTGAGGGACACTTTATTAATATGGTTAACTGAATATCTACACTAAATTATTTATGCGAACTGTCAAATGTTGTTTAACAATTTTTAAACACAAATTATTATTTCACGAGTTCGAAAATACATGTACTTGCGATATCATTGGATTGCAGAATTTAAAGTGTATAAAGCTATATATCTGATGCAAAAATTATTGTCCTAATTTCAAAAAAGTTTACTTCCAAAATGCTTCTATGAAATAAAAATGTCAATTTATTGCCTTAAAAGCGATTGGCACATAGTAGCCAATAGCAAAATGATATTTTGTTTCGGAACATTTTATTCTGTTTACGTACACTATTCATGTGAATGAAATATCATAGACATTCTATGTCACAACCATTTCGGGAATCAACCATATGAGCCGCGTCATGACAAAACCAACATAATGGGTTTGCGACCGGCATAGATCCAGACCAGCCTGCGCATCCGCGCAGTCTGATCAGGATCCATGCTGTTCGCTATCAGTTTCTTTACTTGTTATAGGGTCTGTAAGCGAACAGCATGGATCCTGATTAGACTGCGCGGATGCGCAGGCTGGTCTGAATCCATGCTGGTCGCAAACCTATAATGTTGGTTTTGTCGTGATGCGGCTCATATATTAATGGAACCAAAATAATTCTACTATTAATACATTTTGTTAAAGTATTTTATAAGATATAGATATATACCATTAAATACTCAAATGATCTCTAATGAACGAATATTACACATAGTATTCGCTATAAATGACACTTGCGAATAGATGCAAGCGATTGAAAGTTCAAATCCTGTAATTTGGATTTTGGCAATATAATTACTCACTGCCTGGTATTTTTGATATGATAAACGACATGAGAGTCCATAATTTATTATTTAAAGGACGTAAATACAGAATTCTTTCTGGTACTGATTTTAATGCTTCTCGAAGTCAGATAGCTGGATTGATCGAGGCATTTTCGGTAAAATGGGGTCGTCGCGAAAATGCTGATAGTAATGCATTTAATATATGGAAACATAATTTATTTAATATTATTGAATTACTTATCGAATTCCATTGTGGGATTGGACATCTTTTACAACTTGAAACAAGACTTTATACTTTACGACATCTTAGAAAGGATATATTAGCGTTCCACTCTAAATTTGCAGTCAAGGCGGTCAATAACATAATTACATTTTTTCATGACTACTCACTTACTATTCACATACAGAAACTGAAATTAAAATACATCTGAATTTGCTCTTAGTCATAACGTTGACAAGTCAAGGATCTTGGCAAGTTTGTCCTGTTTGAGTAAAGTTAGAAATATCCGTACTTATCTGCCTATCACATAGAAAACGGCTGTAATTTAATTCAAAACCAGTGCCATCAACAGAATAGATAAAATATTTCAATTTGTATTGTGTTAAACTGTGGGCAGACCCAAACTTTAATGATTTTAACTTCTAAAATTATGACTCGGCATTGCTTTGTATAACAAAAAACAACTTTTCTAATTTTTTCGGTTCTAAACTATTAATACTTATTCCTTAACCATGTATATTCCATATATATATATACATTTATTCTAAATGCTAAGACCTGGAAAAACTCTTGTTTATCTACAATTGCTTTTTTAAAGACATGGACGTTGAATATCGTTTAAAAATGAGAATTTAATATAGTTTTCAAATGATCAGCATTACAAAATGGTCTAAACACTTAAAGCACGTGAATTATTAACAAGGTTTTTTTTATAGTAGGATAAAACAATGCTCATATGCTAAAACATTGTTTATATACCATAACAATATAGTACAGTGTAAGATTACACAGAATACAAACTATCACTACGCTTTTTTAACATTTGAAAGCAGGTTTTGGCACATCAATTAACAATGGCCTCCTCATTCAGAAGTATCCTTATCTTTTCATCATCATCTACACTATCAAAATAAATAAAAATGTTGACATCCTTTAAAACAATAGCTGTTGTCTTAAACCAATTAACAGAGGACAGTGCAGTAACACATGCAGCTCATCCTCAACTACATTAATTCCAATATTGTGAAAAAATGAACATTTTGATTTGTTCTATACTGCTATGATAGGGATTTTATGTTAAATCTTTCCCACTTCTTTTACATTAGGAAATTACCCCATGCATTTAAGAACACTTCCCGATACCTAGATGATACCCTTAATATGAATAATCCTTAATTCAATCAAATGGTTACTACAATATATATCCTATTGAACTTAAATTGAATAAGACTTACTTTTTTGACATTATTTAAGATAAAAGAGATGATTTTGATATCATTTTTTTATTTTAAAATTGTTCACTATCCACATTTAGATGGAGATGTACCTCATGCTACATCATATGGGTTATATATTTCTCAATTAATTAGATTTGCTAGGGCGTGCAGTCGTGTTGATGATTTCAATGAACGCAATTTATTTATTACTGACAAACGTCTTAAACAAGGCTATCGTTTTCATAAACTGGCAGATATTTACCAACATAAGTCAGATTTAGTTGTTAAACATAATTGTAGTAACACTTTTACGACAAGGCATTAGAAAGCCTTATTTTTATGGAGATGTGGTTTACAAACTTCGTAGGATCATGGGTTATAGTAATTCTTTTGCTGTATTCAATAAAATAATTAAACGGTTTATTAACGAGGTTATTACCCAATTATCTTAAGGCATTCCGCATGCTTGGTGCCCAACCCTTTTACAGTTGGACGCTACGCCTTCCTCTTTTAATTACATCTGACAGACTAAGTGGGGGACTCTGTGACAGACAGTTCTTATAGACCTTTGGGACTTAATTGTTTTAATTTTCGTCTTCTTTCTTACTTCGTCGGGCTCTTCTAGGCTTCGAGTACTTTGGTAATGGTCATGATCATTTGTGTTGTATCTATTTTGTCTAATGTAACCCAAACAGTTGTTAGAAATTCACTTGGCGAGGATTAATTGTAATTCACCTCTTGTGTCATTTAGGAACATATTGGGACTAAGAATGATGTTTGGCGCGCCAAAAACCGGTTTAAACTCCCCAGCGTTGTAACTACAACTGACCGTTCCAATGTCTGTATCGTTGCTTGTTTTATTGTTAACATGATTTGTGATGTCTACCTAATTAAATTGTCATTAACGGTATTTTCTCACCTCCTCGCATTTTACTCCCCTCACCCTTCACCTTACAGCGCGTGTTCCTTTTAATTCACATGTTGGCCCGTATAAGGTGTTAATAATTCACACATTACGTGTCCCTTCCTTTCGCCGCCCTAATGTCTTCTCCCAGTTTTGGTTTGGTGCCTTCTTGGTGCCCTGCTGTGGTGGTTTTGGTGTGTCAAGGGCAGCGTCTGTGAACGTTACCTTTGCCTTGTTATTCTCGTTTTGTTATTATTAATGTGATACGTTTATCATTAACCTGTATACTAAACATTATACTTGATAGGGTATTTGAAACATTACATCATTTTTGAAATACATTTGATGACCTGGCATTATATACAACGTCGTGAAAATGTTTGGTGACACTCTTTAATTTGGGATTTCTTGTACATTTCTAAGTCACTCAACATGTGCGATCATTGTTACAAAATATTAAATTACCTTGCATTAGATTACACGTCAAAATAAAAATCTTTAATTGGGAGCTTCTTGTTCTTTTCAGAAATTACTAAACTCATGTCAAGATCATTAGAAGACGTTAGCTATTATGCACGTGATTTACAGTTCCTCGCTGAAAACAAGATCAAACCTCATATAAGAACGGATTTCAGGGAGTCATTCATGTTTGAAGAAGTGCAACTAAATGTGTAAGTACATGACATGATGATTATTTTTAAAATTTTCTGTTAATTTAAGGCTTAAACGGAATAATGAAGAATAAAATCGGACAAATATTGGTGAAAAGTGCGTGTACAAAGGTAAAAGGTATCCTTACAAAATACTTCCATGATGGCAATAGCAATGTATATAGTCTGTACATGTACATGTATCATTTGCAGCACAATTCAATCAAAATTAAATGATTCTTTATGTTGGATTTGGGCACACGTGAACTATCAGTTAGTACCTTTGAATTAAGATATAAATACTATAAGTAATGATCATTATAATGTTTGTGGTATAGGACATTGATTATACTTTAGGTTTGTGTTTTTTTTTCATAGTCAGACAAAATAATTTCTCGAATTTTATTGGTTAAGGCGGCATTCATTTCCATATATTAATGTTATACAAAAAAGAATAGATAGACATCTAAGTCTTTGACGTATACATTCAGTTAATAGTTTTGAAAATACCCAATTTGTGTAGCATATAAAATATTTACACAATGTTTTGATTTGAAAACAAAAGTTGCAGATAAATAAACATAAGGAAGTCAGTATTAGATTAAATCATTTGACTGTTATGATCGCTTACATAAGAGTATATTTTTTTAAATAAACACAGTCGTTTGATAGTAAGCTGAATGTATGACCAAAACAAGTTGTAAAATAACCTTACAGTTTACAGTACTTAATTCAAACAGCCTCGGCTTTCTGTTGTAGTATAACGTAAGGTAGAGAGAGCGTCTAGTAAATTAACGATATCGTACACATATAAAACAAGTAAAATGGTTTCCTGCGGGGAACATTTTTAATGATATAAAGATATTTCATTTAACTATTTTCAACATTGTTTGGGGGGGATAAATATACGTTTGTATCAGGAATATAGTTGACAATAAACGATTAATATAGAATAAGGGTCTTTGAAAACTGGTGACAGTTGAAGACCAGAGAAGGTCGAACATAAAACAATTATTTCTATTTAAGAAAATTATTAAATAGGCCTACCATTTAATGAATAATTCCGAGCAAAAAAAGTAAACACACAAGTTTACGCAGAAAATATCTCTATTTATTATGGCAGATGTCACTACGTATATTTTAATCTTGTAGATTTTCAGTTTAAAGTTATAAACAATTTATTGTTTGTAAAATTTGAGGTAGATATTAAAGAATCATTGAAAATTTTCAAACACATCATTCAAGTTTTTCCACCTTAAACGGTAAAATAATTATAGAAAATTAGAAATATCACGTAATATCTTTTTGTTCTTCATTAGGTGTAATTCGGACTAATTACCTAGAGGTAAATCCGTAACGTACCGACAAACGGTATTTAGCTAGGTTTTCTAAAAGGTCAATTAACCAATCATGTCAGGTTTACAGATCACATGCTCCTCCATGTACCGAAAACAGGTCACGTGCTCCTCCATGCCTCAAAAGTTAAACGCGTACCAATACCCTGCGGTCTCCAGACCGCAGGGAATGAAATCGATATTCTGTTTTATTACCAGAACAATGCTGACATAGATGTTTCCTAACGCTGTTTTCTATTAGAGCCATATCCACCTTAATAAATCCAAGGTTATCCGCAGATTATCTTAATATCGCTAAACGTTTTTTTTTATGTCCTGATAGTAATTGGCACTTTAGATCGACATATGTAACTATACAAGTTTTGTTTAATAATGCGCTACTTGATACATCACTCGTAAATTTTTGCACGCCCGTATTCACTGAGTATTCTATGTTCTATAGAAGCCCAGGATTCTTTAAAATGATATTATCGTTATATTTTATTCTTATATTACTATAGTAAAGACATACTAACGGGAAATGATTTTCGTCCATAATTTCTCTTTTTAATTTGTTTAAGATTCTTAACTATTTCAATTACAATATAAAGCATAAAGGATTCCTATACACAGACCCAGGCTTCTTGAGATCTATACAAACGCAAATAAACGAAAAATATTCAATTTAAGAATCTACACAAAAAAGGGTAGACTGTGCTGGTACTATGCCAAAAACCGAATAGAGCATCAGAAAAACGTAAATTGTCTTGTCGTGCTATAATAATATACTTGTTAAA
This sequence comes from Ruditapes philippinarum, assembly GCF_026571515.1. Lineage (NCBI taxonomy): Eukaryota > Metazoa > Mollusca > Bivalvia > Venerida > Veneridae > Ruditapes > Ruditapes philippinarum. The sequence goes on from NW_026865698.1 coordinate 190,744, forward strand.
ATATACTTGTTAACAGTTTCCCGCAGTTATTTTAAGCGGTATTCCTCTGTATGTTCATCATTTAGCCTAATTGAAAAAGTACTGGAGGAATATTTGCTTACATTTACCACTATCATGCTTAAAATGCTTCCAAAAATCCCCTTTTTGGTAGCTGTAGCCATATAATATCACAGTGTAAAGTCATTTTTATCTTAAGTTGTGAATAAAACCGCTTATATTATCCTGTACGTATTCTATACACCAAAGTTCTATTTGTTTAACGGTATAACTGGACAGCTATTGACTTTGAAAAATCTTTTTTTTAATATGTTAATTTCTGTATGCTAATGACAACAAATAATTAAATATATTACAGGACAGTGAAAATGCATGCTTATAATATATAGCTTTTTACACGTAAACGAATAAGTAAATGGATAATTATATTCTCGCTTAACAATTAAAAATACTAAAAAAAAAAAAAAAAACAAAAAACGAAAAAAAAAAAAAAAAACAACAAAAAAAACCCACACAAGTCAGTCAAAGAAAAGGTGCGAATACATACGAGCAACTCTCCGACTGGAACGACAAAGGCTTTGATCATCTGTTTTCTGCACTTGCCGAATTCAATGAACATCAAGACAGTTTGCGACGTGTTAAGCCCTGAAGCTATCCTTTGATATCTTTGTAGAACCATATTCCTTAAGGCATGTACTCTTACAAAGACTTTAAATGTCAGCAGAATCAGATTTTTTATACTTAAAAATTGGTTTGCACATGATCGTTAGAAGTAATTGAAGAGTGTTTAACATACTATTCAATTTTAACAGGAGACCATAAATGACTGTATTGATAAAAATATCTTAACTTAAATATTAATTTGTTTCCTTGTAAACAGATTGATTTGTTTTCCCAAAAAATAGGCAGGCTTTAAAGCTGGCAATACAACAATTGACAACGCTTGGTTATAACAAATATCAAGAAATGTAAAAATAGTCATTAATTAAGGTGACAACAGACACTTTCCGTGGTACTCACATAAATGTCATTTAAACCAACTTATTTTAGTAATAATTGTTATTTATTTAATCTTTGTGCATTAAATGTCGTTGATCATCACACAAAATAACATATTTGAAAAAATGCCTTTGTAAATGATTGATTTTTAATAAAAATCCTAAAATTTTAAATCGTCATATCAAAGTCATTTTTTATTTTTTTGTCATCAAACTTTTGGAAAATAAATATACTTATAATATCTGGGGAACCGTGTCTCAATTTTTTTCTATCTTTTCTCAAAAAAATATTACGTAACGTCAAACATTTTATGCGACTTTTTTCACCATACATATTACGTAATTAAAGATAATTAAGTCGCTGATTGAGCAAACAAAAATCCCTGACACGGTTCCCTCCGTAAATGAATTCCCTTTCATGTGCTTTAAACCGCATGTTAATTGCTTGATTATTAAAAAAGTTATGCCGATTCAAAGTTAGTCCGACCCACATCAAACGAAGTGTCATAAATCGGCTGTTCTCTCTCGAACCCCTGCGTTTCACGCTAAATAATTGCATAATACACAAATATCGCACCAGAGAGGGTCACAAGTTGCGGTAACATACTCTAACAACATTTTATGACCCAGTGACATCTGACCAATTAAAAAGTTGCTGATTAATATCAGTTTATAACAGAAATTTCTTCAAATCTTAACGTGATTTACTGTCGGCGCACATGTCACGTGACTTTCGGTAAAATTTGAGGCACTCGGTGGGGGGAAATGGAACGTATTTGCGCACCGCTAGCGGGGTATTTAATTGTTTAATTTTTGAAGTTTATTATTATTATCATCATCATCAGCATTATTATTACATGGGTGCAAGTTTTCAGGCATATGCCTGAAGTTCAGGTTTTTTGTGACAAATTTCATCATGTTTTCCTATTAGATTATATAGGAAAATGATTATGAATTACAGTTTTCAGGTTTTTCCAAATTTTCAACTTGCACCCATGTTATTATATTATACCAGTGTCACTCTGTCTGTGTATTCGTGTATGAAATTCCGTTAAAATATAAATTAAAATAACTGAGCTTCTGACGGTCTTTTAAAGTCCATGGTAGATGTACAAATACGAACGGGATATTATATATTTTTTCCTCCAAATTGATATAAATGCTTCATATATTTTAATAGAAATAAAAGGTATCATCTGACCTTCTTGACTTCTATTATCATGAAAATCATCTATGCACGGCATAGAGATCCAGTTTCTACTGGGATATACAATAAATTCCATACTTTGTCCGAGGTTTATTAGTACTGTGTTCGATTTACTGGCGAACAATTTATTCAAAGCATTCACTGATAATATATATTAATATCTTTTTTTATTGATTCATAGAGAAATAATCATCCTTAAAATCTAAAATGGTTTAGAAATTTGTCAGGGACACCTTACCTAAAGTCATATAGGCGTTCACATAAAAAATGTTGTCTGTTTTTCTTGTTGTTTTACTTGACATTGTTAGAAAACGAGGTTGAATGTAAAGCAAGCCCTTGAATCCGTACAAAAGTCCATAAACTCAATGTAATATCTATCAGATTAACGGGACAGACAAATTATTTTCACACATTATGGATATTTTAGCAACTATATCTTTAATCAACCCCGTGGTCGTGCGATTTGCCGCTATGCTTAATTATTTATGTTTCATACATTATGTTACGTACATTGGCCGACAATTTCTTATTTTATAAAAAAAAAGGCTAAATAAAAGGTAGACGATATTCATAAAAGATGTACGGTATTTGTACGATACATGAATTACGAGTAGTATGGACCAGTATGGACCGGTAATTCACGCATATATGAAACTACCGATTTCCCTCATTGATGCCTCAACAGGGGGCGGAGCGTTATCGATAATTGACAGGTTACGCGAATAGCAGATAAAAATGGTACAGGTACCGTTTTAAAACGTTTGAAAACACATTTTTTGGACTAACTGCTTCCAAAATTAAATCACGAATGTGTTCAGAAAAGGTTGATAAATCTACTAAGCAAAAAATCTCATTTTAGGTATTTTCAGTGATAATTGACTCCGTTGTCACCTTAACCTTATCAAAAGATGCCAAAACGACAATTACATTTCTCCTCTGTATATTTTAACCTGTATCGTTTACATAAGCGGTAGACATTTTCGTGGTACATATTGAAAGTAAAAGTATTTAAAGGTTTTATTTAAAACTGTTTAAAATATAAAAGTTAAAACATAGGTGCTTAGCCAGTCCTTTGTCGTCTCTTTAAATATGAGCTAGAATCTTTTCTAATAATAATATTTAGGGAATTCATTTCCTATTTCTGTGATACGCGAAAACTTCATGCAGTTTCTCTTTCACATATTTTTGTACTTACTTTATGTAGATAAGTTTAAAAAGTCTTAGTTTTCTTTTAAAGATTGTTTACGTTTATTTGTTAAAAAGGCCAGACCTAATCTATTGTGGTGTTATGTGTTCATGTTTGTCTTTTGTCCTTTTGTAACGGGAGACTGAACTGGTTTTGCAAGTTGAGAGATGGATAATTGATTTTGTATGAAAATTATTTTTAGCTAGTCAAATGGTTCCTGGATATAACATCTCTAAGTAACTCTGACCACTCCTTGTTTAACTCTCAAAATTGTAACACATATTCTTTGTATTTAAAGTTGACTCATTTATTTCTTTATAGAAATATTTGAATTTTCTATTTTGATGATAATATAAGATTTCTTCTATCACACATTCTAGTAAGTATATATTAAATATCTTGAAATTGTTTTTATTGTAATTTGAATTGTTGTGTAATATGTTGTATTATGTAAATTGTCTTATTGTTATTTTATGACAGGTTTTTATTCTTTATAGAATAAATATATATATTTAATCCTCATGGAGTGATTGTCAACTTAAACCCCAACACTACGTTTGTTTTTTCTCAAATAGGAAAAATAATTATGATCGTCAGAAAAAGAAGATAAGTCGAGTCTCCGGCAGCAGGCACTTTTCAAGGGTTTTCATCCATTATAATTCAATTTGTTCTTGCATGTTACTGTAGAAGGGTAACTAAAAAGTTGAAATTTACACATAGTTTATTTGTTCTAAGCATTTTATACATAACTAATTTTAGGCATTTTCCTTTTTTTAGAAATGGACAAGCAACTAAAATATATAGTTACCCGGATTCAATAACCGAATGGAAAATACAAGCTATCGGTATGTTTAATTATTTAAAACTGTTACTGCTCGCCTTTTGTAAGTATTTTCTATTGTCATATTGCAAGCGGTTGTAAACTTTTGATAGTGCTTATATTTATCCCATTAAAGTTCACAAAGCGTAGTTTGTATTTCACTGTTACAAATCATGCAAGAGTTCTGTTTGTAATGTGCTACCCAAATTAATATAGTTTTACGCTTCTATAATTTCTTTAAAAAAAGTATGTAAAAATAGGCGTGTTTAGTGAAACCTATACTTAGTTTATACATAACTTACTTTTGTTTCATTGTGTAGGAGGCTATAAGCTTATAGACGAATCCGTCCCTTGAACAAGTACTGAGCAATGAGTGTAAAGATTCTGGCTTAAAGACATTTTCTAAAATTTAATTCTTTCATAGAATTTTTTTTGTATGATAAGAACAATTAAATGGGGAATTCAAAATAAAAAAAATATATGTTGACGCGTTGAATTTTTTTTTGGTGTAAAATGGCAGTTTCCATGGTAATCGTATATATTAGAACTGCCAAAACAGCCACAGGGTGTATAAAAAATTAAAACATGTATCAGCTTCAGACAGAGCTGCATCAGTACTAAGGGTGTAGTACTTAAGTACCAGTACCAGTACTTGGCAAATTATGCAGTACCATTACCAGTACAAGTACTAGATTTTAGCTCGGTACTGCAGTACCAGTACTTTTTGGGTGAAGTAATTAAGTATCAGTACCATTACTTTTATATATTCATCAAAGTTTGAATAAATACAGTGTCAAACAAATAATTGCAAATATTATTCAGCAAAGAAATAAAATCATAATTTACTTTAAAGCTGCATGCCTCCAGATGACCCAAAATATTTCAAGAAAATTAAACTTGGAAAAAAATTACTAAAACTTTGAGAAAAGTAAACAAATTAAAGATTCAAGTGATAATTTATATCTTATGTGCAATTAATGACTGTATTTTGTAGTATTTATCACCATATTTCTTCTGCGTTACTAAGGCAGTAGGGGCTATTTATGCATGTTTTGACCTCTTTTTGGTAATTTACGTGGATTTTAAGTGCCGATTGTAATGTGTCTAGTACTTTCTTTGTTCATGAAACAATATTTTACCTTTAAATACATTTTCAAAATGTTCATGAAAATTAGTATGAATCTGGAGGTGTGCTGCTTTAAAGTTAACATAACATATTTACAACTTTATAGTTTTAACATACTTTTTACAAACAATATTTACAACATATATTCATGTCATATCTAATTGTTTAGTAACCAGTCAACTGTATAAATACAATGCAAACATCTTTCATTTAAAACACAACAGTCTTTTGTTGCCTTTCACACCTTCACACCTCTGTTCAATTTATACCAAAGTAAATAACAACTTTTTATGGTGCTAACAATATCACTTTTTTCACTTGAATTGGGATTTTTCAGAATAGAAGAAATTAACAAGTGTTTATTTTGCTCTTTTACTGGTAAATACAAAGTAATAAAAGATTTTAATAAGGATATTTTAGGGTAAAGAGTTATTGAGTCTGTTTATCTTAATTTAATTTTTACTTAAAGTCTTTGGTGCTTTTTATGATGAATACTGTGTTAACATTTGAAGGAATATTGCAGCAAATGATCTTTAGATTTGATAACTTACTTTTTCACAAAAATAAAATATAGTTAATGTAATTTACAGCTTTATTTTATGAGAAAAATTGATGTTATTTTTAATTTTATCAAAAACAAAAGTACTGGGTAATGCAGTAGCAGTACCACTTTTTAAGACAGTAATGCAGTACCAGTACCAGTAGTAGCAAAATTTTGTAAGAGTAATTCAGTATCAGTACCAGTACTTGCAAAATCGCTGCAGTACGTACTGCAGTACCAGTACCAGTACCAGTAATGCAGCTCTGATCAGCTTAATACACACAACAAGCACAATTCTATACAAAGATAACTTTATTTAATGATTCAGTATAACACAAATGATAATCGGAACATTTTTCTTTAAAAAATGAGTTTTTCGTGCTTTTAAACTGAACATAAACTAAGAAAAAAAAAGAACTTTGTAAATTTTTTAAAATATCGAAACATTTTAATATGATTTTCTAAAGTTTTTGTATGATAAGTAAAATTTTAATTAAAAATCAAAAGAAAAAAATTTGTTGACGCAATGGATTTTTTTTTCTAAAATGGAACTTTCCATGGAAATCAAAATACATGCAGTCACATATACTGACAAATTTACTGACAATACTGCACAATAGAAAACATAACTGACATTCAAAGCTACATTAAATTCGGCAGTGTGTTTAATTAAGCTGCCAGCAGACACATTATGAATTGTATGGCATATATGATCTCAGATCATTTCAATGCACAATCCGTAGGTAGATAAAAATCATGAAAGCAATCGTCTGTCATAGATGACTATCGTATACGTAGCAATAATATTTCGAATCTCAAATATCATTAAATGACAGTCTGGAACAGTAATGTTTATACGATAAATATTTTCTAACGCTTTTAATTCTGATCAAGATAATAATTAGTGCGTTTAACATCGATTTTAAATTTAATTACTCTGGGTTTATATTGTTATTATTTATATTTTTCTGTTGTATCTATGTCAGATTGTAATTTTCTTTTGTTTCAGGATGTAGATCCTATAAGGTTATTTTTTTCCCCTTTTTTGTTGCAGGGTCTTGTGATTTCAGGTCCATCCATTATACATAAAGTTTTGATGATTTGTTACACTGTTTTGGCTCCATGATTCTACGACTGTAGAATCAGTTAACTTATCAGATTGTTTTGTTTTATGTGTAGGGATAACTGAGAATAGTGGAATGTGTATTGCTGATCCAGTGGATGTAAAAGTGTTTAGAAAGTTCTTCATCCAACTAGATCTTCCGTACAAAGCAACAAGATTTGAATTATTTGAAGTTAAGGCTACATTGTTTAATTACGGACTTGAAAAGGATCCTATCAAACAAGTAAGAAACAAATTGATCACGAGATAGCAAATCTAGCGACAGAACTTTTTGTTAGAATAAATTCGAGATATTTTCTAAATTAAGTCTTCTTTAATATTCGACAATTCTGCGAACGTCATCTTCAAATAAATTGCAAAAAATCTAAAACGACTATTTTATTTTCATTTTTTTTTCCAAACTGAATCAATAACTGAACAATCGTTGAAAAACAGATGTATTCACAAGTAATAGTTGACAACAGATTAAAGTACTACTACATAGGGTAAAATAATTTCGTTTCTTTTTTCTTTTTGAAAATCGACTCGGTATTAATGAAAAAATATATACAAAATTAACATGGAGAAAATTCATTTTATCTCAAAAGTTACGTGGGTTTGCAATCTTTATTCACACTGTTACTGATTTATGGAAAGTACATACACAATGGTACGTAACTACGTTGTCGATGACCTGCTATATACTCTCACTCGGACCATTTGTTTTGTAGAAAATCCGTTTAATCGAAAATAAATTACGATTTTATTATAAGAAAAAGTTAAAGTATCAAAATATAATGCAGCGCACCAGTATGGCAACAGTCTTCGAGGTAAATATAAGAAAGAGAAAGGTTTATAGCTTTATTGCTTGGTTAAGGTCTGAAAACGTAATAAGCTCATTTCACAACATATAGATGATTAGGTTGAGGACCTTCTTAAAATATTTTACAGATACCAGAGCATAAACCGAATAATGTTACATTTATCACGATTGGTTTTTAATAGTGCTATTTAAAAGTCAGTTTTTTAAATGTTTTTTTTTTTAATGAAAAAATACTCCCGGTCGGACTCGATTTCAGAGATGCTCCCACACGGACTCAGAAATTTTGCTGTCAAAAATATTAAAACGAAATACATGGAATACACATGTAGTACTATTTGTCTTTCTTGAAAATCGTCAGTAGGTCCTGGTCAGATGTTTACGTTGAAAACTCTGATTAAGCCCCCGAATGGCACAGGAACATCAAGTCTAACTACTAAAATGACATCTTTGATGTTACAATTTTTAATTCCAGTAGCTCAGGGAGTGTGATTGAAAACATTGACAACCTGAACCGCCATATTTGTTGCTGCGTGGCCAAAAACAGGTCCGTTTCCATGCAGTGATTTTTCTTTTACCTTTGTAATGAATCAACCCATGCCTATTCTATTCTGAAAAAAACGCATAAGCGATCAGATTATAATAGATATGTTATAAATTAAAACATTTACACCTTAATGCTTAAATGTAAATTAAATAAAAATGTATTAAAACAATTACATGCAGACTAAAATGTGCCAAATGTGATAAACTGTATTTTACAGGCTTGATTAATAATATTTGAAAAAAAAATCAATAAATTTGCTGTCTTCTTAAGGATTCCCTCCACACTCCCCTGAAGAAAATATTCATTGAAAATGTGATCAACACATTCTACGAGTAATGCAATCTCCACTTATATTTACAATACTTAGAGACATTCATAGACTACATTTAAAGTTTGTTAAACAAGTTTTTTAAAACATTAAGCGTTCTAAATAATATGTTGCAAATATCTGAGATATAAACTTAAAATTTTATATTGGACTTGTTTAATAGAGGTGAATTACAGAAAATAAACACCGGAACTGATATTTTAAAGGGGTTTTATTTATTTATCTATTCATTTCTTTGTAATTAGAGTGGATATTTTTTCATGGTCTAGGCTTTGACGTTTCATTGCCATGGAAATATTGACTCTTTCATGTTCATAAAGATACCATTTTTATATTTAAACAAGAATTATAGCATATAATCGGCTATTTTTCCCTATTTTGCCCATGTTATAACGGGACCAAAACCATGTGTTAACATAGTCACGCGCTCTTGTTATAGCCCGGTTTCACCTATGCGCAATACACACAGGGCCCAGTAAACGAACCCCAAAAAATTACGATTTTGCCTGTTTGCCAAAGAGTCATACGCTCTTGTTATATTGGAGGGCCTCAGTCGCATTAGATACGGCAACATTCAAGTAACTATGCCGGAAATACGGCGTATAGAAATCGCTGCTAATTTTGGTTGTCGCCCTTTCTAAGAAACGGACAGTTGTCAATGTAAAAAAAATATTCAGTTTAACCCCCCGATTAACTTACAAAACAAGATAACACAAAATGAATATGAGAAAATGTTGTATTATTGATGTTTCTATTGATAAATGCTCTTTATATTTCTTTGAGAGAATAACATTTAGTCCACGATTTTTTTTTCTTGTGTGCTTGAAAGAAAAAACGATTTTGATGTCACTAATCTTTTTTCTACCGTCAATATGAAATCATTCTAAGAATTTCTGAGGGTCATGTTTTGTCTTGGGTAGAGGGTTGAGTTAATGTAACGTTGTTTTTTCTTGAGATAATAAATCTCTAATGTCAAGCTTTGTTAAATCATTTAAAATTCAAAAGTTCGTTCGGTTCTGAGAATTTCCCAAGTTGTTAGCCTCGGAAAAATAAAATGCATACGTAAAACATGTAGAATTGGATCAATACCGTCCAAGCACAAGGATTTTATGTAATTGTATTTTGTATTAAATATACATCATGAATCTGTTTTAAAATTTTATGCTATAATAGCGTCAACGCACATTTATTTCGTGTTATAAAGTCTGCATAGTCCCTCAGAACTGTTGGAGCCCGAGCCCGGTACCAACCGTTCCTCGGGACTCTGCAGACGTTATAACACGGAAAAACGTGCGTTAACCCTATAGTATCTTTTAAACCGAACTAAAACTGGTTTATTTGCATATCGTATCTTAGGAATCATGGAAGAAGAATAATAAGAATTATGATATCTAAAATCAAAAACATGTGTTGGCACATACAAAGTATTGTAAATAGAAACAAATTGTAAAATCTGAAGTAAATCTCTCGATCTCAAAAAAAAAAGAGAAAAATTACATGTAAACAAGAACTGAAACAAAACAATTTATTTTGTACACATCTTTTGTATTCTTAGCGTTATGTCATTCTTTATTTATTTTATTGTGAATGTCGTTTTAGCTCAAAGAAAACACTTAAGTAATTGAAATTAAAAAGAATGTAAATTACCACATTTTGTTGAAACGAAATACCCGAATCAATAAATTGCAACACCCTTGAAATTAAAGTAAAGGGCCGAAAAATTGCGATTAAATTTGTTTACCAGATCATGGACGTAATTGTAAGTGGTGGTTTGGTTTATGTTTGACAAAATGTGTAATTCATTAAACAGCGTAAAATAATTTGTATCGAGGTAACATAAAATTTAAAATGTGTAGGAGAAGACAAGGTTAAACAGAATTTAACTTGATAGTAAAATAACTTATAAATCCAGAGATCCTTTAGACAAATTAAAAATTAGACGCGTATACTATGTCAGAAAAATCATTTGTGTATTTTTGTTACTAATGCTATAATCGCCGATCAGATTCCGAGATTTCAAATTGTAAATAATAAAATGACCAATGCAATTTTAACATATTCTCAGTTCTTCCTTGTACAATTTACAGGAAGTCCAACTGAAAACAGTAGACGGCCTTCGGCCGACAAAATGCGAATCACAAGTTCAACAAACAAATACAATGTAAGTCATTGCATTTTAATTCAATGCAGACAATTTGGTCCATGCTTTACTTGAAAGAAAACATACATTAGATTTCTTTTTTAAATGACGCATCTGCTCAATATCTTTGTAAGAGGTTTAACATCGACAGTAACTATTTATTATTTAGGCCATCTGAAAACATTCTATTTAAAATCTGAAAGTATATGAAAACAAAGGATATATTTTTGTCTAATTAAATGTACATTTCAATAAAATAGTCATGCTTTAGATGATTTTAAATGAATGTTTTGAAAAAGTTTTCGAAATTTAAAGTGGTATCCCGTGTATTTCGTTTAGATATGTAAAAAGCAAGTTCGAGTTGGAGCATCACTGAAACCGAATCCGACTAGAAACATTTCCATTTCCAAGAAAAAAAAAAGAAAAGAAAAACTGACTTTTAATAAAAGTATTGGAAACCAAATTAGAAAAATTTGTAAACATTACTATGTCTTTGCTCTGGTAAGAGTAAAAGAATTTTCAAGTAGATTTTTGAACTGATGTTTTTTAATGTTTTGGGAAAAGTCGTGTTGGAGCCCTCCAAGAGAGAAAAATTATCTCGTTTTCAGGCTCAAACCGGAAAATAAATCTGGTAATCTTTCTTACAGTTACGTCAATGACTATAGCCATTATTTGGTGAGCTTCAATATATTTTGATACTCTCTGTTTTGCTTATTGAAAATCGTAATTTTACGTTGAGTCGAAAGAATTTCTACAAAAAATGGTCGAGTGGGAGCATTAAGCAGGTGCGCAATGTCCTACCATTGATCATGCTTCGTCAGTTTCTTGTATGCTTATTTGAGTTATACAAGCAGAAATCTAGTGGTTTTTGTTTTTGTTTTGGGTTTTACGTCACATCGACACAGTATAGGTCATATCGCGACGTTCCAGCTTAACTGGTGGAGGAAGACCTCAGGTGCCCTTCCGTGCATTATTTCAGGCACGAACGGGTACCTGAGTAGAACCACCGACGTTCCGTAAACTAGCTGGATAGCTTCCTCACATGAAAGAATCCAAAGTCCCTGTCGGGATTCGAACCAACAGAGGTGAGGGGCAAGTGGTTTGAAGTCAACGACCTTAACCACTCGGCCACGGACGCCCCAAAAATCTAGTGGTAATGTCTAATTATAATAGCAGTAAAGTGCGAGGGGTGCTGAATATGTAAGGTTTATTGTATTACATAGCAATAACACTTTGCACAATTCCGTGGATGTTGATAATTTTACAGTTTTAAATAGTTTCAATTTTAATAGAGCGAGCGAACCATGGAGGACAACTATTGTAAAAATGGTTGGTGAACTGATTTTTATTTGTACGACCAATATTCAGGAAATAATTGAAAGTGATGGCATGAGCACGATCCGCTATATTGTCAAAATTGCACTTCTTTTTGAATACTGCATTTTCTGAAAACGTAAACACATTTATTATTCAAAGTCACCATTTATGTATATACATGATGTAAATCATAATGTCCTAATAATTTGCTAAAAACACATCTCTGCAAAGCAAACACTTATTTACTAGAGATCATCGCTTCATCTTAATTGTAGAGGTTAACAAGACAATATTCTATGCAAAATATCTATGTAATAGCCCTTGTAGTTTTGAAGAAAAAGATTGTTAACATTTTCCTATGCAAATATTAGGAAAACATGTAACCTTCGAATTTTAACACCTTAGGCTATAATTTGAGCAGTCTTGGTGGTGGTCTACCAGACCATGCCTTATGCAAAATATATGAGCTCTTGGTCTCAATTCTTTCTTTAAAAACAATTAAAGTGTATTGTTATTCCTTTTGGTTGCCATAGCATCTAGATTTCTCTATGGAATAAATTCTTTAAAAGCCCAAGGAACAATCATGAAAAAAATGCACACACGCATGCATACACTTTTGAATCGCTATATGCAACCCCATCGCAGATGCTGTATTACAGATGTTGTGGTGTCATAAAAATTTGAAAATTTAATATAGCTCAGTAAAAACGCTGGAAGGGTCTATTTGTTTCCGTCAAAATGACCATGGGGACAAATAAGAGATATATGTTGGTAATACTTAGATGTTAACGCCCAAGAAATATTGTCAGAATCTTTGCCATGTGTCAGGTTAGGAATATTCGTCTTCTTAATGGTAATGGTCAATCACACACTCTGAGCTTGTGAAACATTTTTGTCGCATTATTACATGTCTGTCCCCTCTTTTTGCCATCCTTATGTCATCTCCCATTCTGGGAAATATCTTGAATTGGGTCCTGTCAACGACGCTTTGCCTTTTTATTTTTTATCCCATTTTTTTTGCTACACCAACGATACTCTCAAGAATTAGTCTAATGCGAAGTTTTCCTTTTCCAAAAATTTAAGCTGTCTATTCTGGTCGTTGCCACAAGTCCCGGCAAACACTTTGCTTATCCATAAGTCAGTCCCTCAAAGGACTACTTAGATCATCGTACCGTTTTGCATTCGGGCATCAAATTCTATTTTCTTAAACAGTGGAGAATATTTGAAGGGATGTAATGCTCATTTTAGTTGATGGTTTAGAGGCACGTTAAATTCATATTTCATATCAAACAACCGTCATTTTAGTGTTCTCATTTCTTTTCAACAGCTCATGAACAAAATATTAAGAACCATCGCTTAACTTTAGAAATCATAAAATATTTCTCTTAAGTAATGTTTTGCTTCGAAAAGGTTAGGAAAGTGAGTCGTTTCATTGTCCATGTTTTATCTGTAAACTATTTAACGTGGATATTTGCATTTTTACGTATTTAAAACGTCATTCTTCTGTGTTTAATTTTCAGGCAAACATGTACTTGGAGGCAGTGGAAGGTTTGTGTTATGGTTCGAGCCCAGGTAAGCCGTCCCCAAGAAAATCAATCGAAGTAGGTCCAAACAGTGCCACTACTGTTCGATTTCCCATTATACCGCTAAAAGCAGGAAAGTTTTCGGTGAAGGTTACAGCCATCGTCGTCGAATTAGGAATTCCAACGGTTGATATAATCGAAAAGGATCTTTATGTTGAAGTATGTTTTAACTGCCATACGAAAACATCATGTTTATAGACTTTTGTGGTGTCATAAAAAATTGGAAATTATATAGCTCAGTAAAAACGATGGAAGGGTCTGTTTGTCTTCGTCAAAATTTGTATTTCTTTGATTGTCCTGTTTTTGTTTGGGGTCCGCCTGGGGTTCTTGCCACTGGTTCTTGTTGCTGGGTCATATGGGGATTGCGTTCATTGAACGCCGCCTTTCCTTCTTTGTTGATTTTGTTTAATAGTTTCAAATTTCACCAGTTCATGTTAAATGCTGAATTCGATTTAAGTCGATGCTGCGTATGTGGCTTGTAGATTGCAATTACCACTTTTGACCATGAACAAACTTAATCAAACCAAACCAGCAACATTTTTAATTATGTCGTGTTAGGGCCACTGTGTTCATTGAACGCCGTGTTGATCATGTTAATCATATGATTTGCTTTATTTGGGGATTCTGTTTCCACTATCTTGTAATGTCATATCCCATCATATTTAACAATCTATGATCCATCTGAAGCTTCTTCGTTTGCTTGTACGGCACAACAATACAGTATGGTCATATGTCACTGGCACTGGAAGGGAATAAAACACAACTCACCTGCTATAGCTTTAAGATGATTAGACTCTAGTTAGTGAAACCTATTCAATTGCCTGTACAATCACGCAGGACTTTACGATGACTGCAATTTACATGTCTCCTTTATTGAAGGTAACCTTTCAGTCACAAGTGTCAGCAATGATAACAACAACTAGATATCAAATTTGTTTACTAGGTTTGAATGTGTCTGTTTATAATTGCAACATAAGGGGAATTTGTCATGTGGAATATCTAGGTCTGCAGGTCAAGGTCACACTTGTCTTCAATGGAAATATTTAAATAAAATGCAGTTTGTGTCAGATCAACAATTCTGTCATTGGTGGATGGATTAAAGAATTCTTATGTGCTGGAAGTAACGGCGACGTGCAGTGATCAAGAATGGGGTAGCTACCCCAAAAGTACAGGTCACACTTGTATATAAAATGTCATGATATGATTGTCTTTTATAAAAACACACTGATATTAGTGTCCTGTCAATAATTTGTCATTCTAGGATAGATTTAAAATGAGTTAAGCATAATGACAATATGTTACGATCATGAATCAGGTCCCTATCTTACAGGTCAAGGTCACACTTATGTTTCAAATTCATGATTTGAAGTTTGTCAATATGCATTTATTATTGTGTCAGTCAACAATTATGCCGATCCTTGATTATAAAATAATTTGTCATACATGTGTTAGATATGATGATGCGTGTCGGGAATAGGATGAAAGTGTTCAGTTCAAAATTCAAGGTCTCACTTGTATGTCAAACTTGATGATTGTAAATATATTGTCGTTTTTTAACATAACTTTGTCATTCTAGGGTGGACATAATTATGTATAATATGCTGCATAGTAAGATCATATGAAATGAGCAAAATTAAGCTCAGTAGCAAAAGATCAAGTTCATGCTTGTATTTTCAAAATCTGGAAACAAGGTGATCCCTCTGAAGCATAAATCACAAAAAAATACATGACAATCGGTTTGATTGAGTCTGTACATGAGGAATAACGAATAAGTGCAACATCCCTCACGCCCCCTATCACCGGCCTGAGCGGTACTCAATCTCAACACCAAATAGTTCTGGCATCAATTTCACCGAATGACCAGAAAATATGACAACACTGAAGTGAAATACGGGATATGACAGTGCATTGATAGCTATGTTCGGCCCATGTATCTTTGTCATTCAATGACAGATTTTGAAATAACTTGGTTTTAGCTAAAACTTGTAATAGAGTACCTCTCAAGCCGTGCTAGGGGCTTGAGAGATGTTGCAATTTTTCATTATCCCTCATGTACAGACTCAATCAAATAGAGAAAATAAGATCCCTAAAGAAGACTTACACGGCAAATTTAAAAGTATTGCAGGCTCTGTTTGTCGAGCTTGTACTTGAACGGTAATAGCAAGTGCAAAATACCGTCCACGCCCCATAACACCGGCTTAAGTTGTAATGATATAAGCATATTCAACATTTAAACATGTAATGCTAAAATTGTGAATTTAAAAACATCCGCATATGTGTTCATACGGCGGTTATCATGAAACCTTCAGTGTGTGGTCCCCAAGTAAAAGAAAGCGTTTGCCCTAAACGAATAAACATACCAATTCTGCAAATTTTCATGTAATTTTGCTGATTTTAATGCTTCCGGGGATCACTTTTTTTCAAGATATTTGTAGTTTCACAAAGTACATCTATGGTTGTTTCTAGTCATGAATTGTCATCCATGAATGGATTTAAAACAACTTTGCATAGTATTGTGACACATCAGACAAACGTGTCACATTCAAAGGCTAGGTCGAAAATTTCAAAGATGATGGTTATAATATGTCAAAATACTTCATTGATGGTTGGGTATTGTCATATTTTTGTCATTAAGTCACATGGATTATATTTTAAATAATTGGGATAACTCTTACTTTGAGGAAATATTTGTTAATGTCAGTATGTTATTGAAACACTCTTCCTATAGTTACTATGCCTTTTATTCAAGACAAGGTTATAGTTCCTCTAACTGGCACTGCTCGGGTTTATTTGTCTAGATGATTGGTTTCAGTATTCGTTACATGAATACTGTATAATTGTCCTTATGGTAGTACACCAATAATGTATTATTTCCACTTTGAAGAAGATTCAAATAGGCTAGAATCACTCTCAAGTGCATTGAAACTGAGAGGTTCGGGTTCAAAACCCAGAAGGGGCAACTTTTCTTTTTTTTATTTTTTTACTTTTTTATGAATCTCTTAGAATATGATAAACAAGATCAACAAGGAAAGGCGGCATTCAATGAACGCAACCCCCATATGACCCAGCAACAAGAACCAGCGGCAAGGAGCCCAGGCGGACCCCAAACAAAAACAGGACAGGGCAAGACAGAGCACGGACAGGTTAATCACTAAATGATAAATAATTTGTAACTGATTAGGAATTCAAAGAAAACAAATGAATGATAGAATAAAATGCCCACAAAGGGGAAGGGGACGGTCCCAGGAGACCGGGGGAAGGGGGGGTTAATCAAAGAAATAAAAACTAGGGGTAATGGGGAAGATACTTACCGTAGACGAGAAAACAACAAGGGACACAATCAAAAATGTCACCAAAACAGTAGATCCCTTTTGTTTAATTTTAATTATTTAATTAAAATAGGTGTTTATTTGCTACAAAATGCCAAATTAAATGGCAAATATGATACCAGATATTTTCAAAGTTTAATTAAATAAAAACTACACAATAAAAGTATTTTATATATTGCAAGACTAGCCAAGATACATTTAAGAAAATTTATGCAAACTTTGAACACAGCCCCTCATTTTGGTAAACTTAATTTGTTTCTGAATGTCATTATTTGTTTCTTAACAATACGCAATTGAAAAACATGTTCCATAATGATGATATTATTGATTATTTACAGTTTCCTCATTTCTGAAAAAAGCCCTTCTAACAGCAAAGTTTTAGAAAAATGTTCAGAAAAATGTCCAAAACTCACAAATACATGGTCAATTTTGATTAAATTTTGCATACAGGTGATATTTAAGGAATATAACAGTTCTATGCTGTCAATTTTACAGATCCTAATAGTGCCCGTTAGGGGTGTGTTACTTTAAGATATGGTGCCTGCTTTTAATTCCATCTTTTGACAGCTTGTCTGTAATAAAAAGGCTTTATAACCTCTGAAAACACTTCAAAGTCCATTTATGTTTGTTTTAGTTTCGCTTTATTTACTACTTTAGGTGACACGCATTATTTTACTTAAGTGGATGCCTAATTGAAGGTCCAATGATAACCGGCGTATGAACACATCTCGTGCCGATGAACAGGCTCATTCAAATAAAATAGTATAGAGAAAAGAGTTCCAAAAGTACGCCAAAATAGACAGTGTTCAACATGTTGCAGACTCTTTCATGGAATGACACTAATGTGTCACATTGAAGGTTCCATGATAACCTCCGTATGAACACATCTGTGGATGTTTCTAAATTCAAAATAAAATTTCAATAAAAAAAGTTCGTTTAAAGCAAGCTGATGTCGTTTTTTTTTGCTTTCGTGTAAATTGATGGATTGTAGGTACGGTGGGGTAAATATGTGACACAGTATTCTAAAGTTATTGAAAGGGGTTTTATTTATTTGTCGGTATTGCATTAAATGAAATGAACACACAATTCTATATAATTAAAGATTGAAATTATTAATTATCTTACAGTGTACAAACATATCAAGTATAAATATTATTCGACAGATGACAGCTGTCAGAAAGGTCAACAACAAAACAATATACATGAAGATGTAGTTGCGTGTAACTAACCCCTTACAATTCGTTATTATTCTTACATTAAATAAATCTGAATCTTTAAATATACAGTATATGTGCATATTAAAAATGTTACTAAAAATTACAAATATGTAGTTTACCTAAATTTATATTAAATACATTTTAATCTAGCATAATGGTAAAAATATATTTCAGAATGAGGGTATTCAGGAAATAATATCGATACAAGTGTGTCTAGATCCAACCAAGCAAAGCAAAGACTGCGAAGATGGCAACAGAGTTAAAACAAGTAAAGAAATTGTAGAAACGTAGGGTGTCTTTAATGCGCTAGTTTAAATCTTGCTTATTATCACGCAAGACTTTGACTAAATCTCTTGGGTCGCCCTTTTCGATTTATTAGATAGAGTTTGAAAATTTGACATTCAACATAAAATGTAACATTCGTTTCAGCACTTTTCTCAGCATCTACTGAATGTGTTTAAATTACAATTTGTGGGAACATCTAATATTTACAGGAGGTCCATATCTTATTTTCAAGTCCTGATGGGACAATTCAACTCAGATTACTTGCCCCTGATTTGTATTTTAGAATGTTTACAAAGTAAATATTTTCTGCGCTATTTCTTTTCATCTGCTAACTTGATTTTAACATTATATTATAGAATCCATTAATACTAACAGGAAAAGGGCATATCCTCGTCATGTCCTTGTCTGACTATTCAACATGTAAAATGTTTTTAAATCTCCCATATCTTGGCAACTGCAGACTGAATTTTAACATAATTTTATCGGAATCGTTAGTACAAAAATCAGATTCAACTGTAAAACTAAATTCCGATGAAACTCTGTAGGAACATTGTATGCTAAAGGGAGATGCACATATCCTCGTGAATTTTTATTTGAACTATTCGACAAATAGTTGTTGCCAATAATTAGTTTTGCGGTCTGCTTTCGTTTCCGTGTTATTTTTCAATTCTCTGGTTTGATTTCATTATAACTTTGTTGCAACATTGTTGCAACATTTTGTTCCAAAAGGAGATGAGAATATCATTGACATAATCCTGTCAGAACGTTAACGGGATACGCAGGCAAAATAACGACAAAAATATTAAAATGATCTAAATGAATTCAAATCACTCTAAAATGACATTTTTTAAAGTCCCAGCACAATGTTTGTAATAAATTCTAAACATATTGGGTTTGATGCGTAAATTCATTAATATATGTTGAACAAAATATAGAAGTCGACAGAAACACCGAGTAGTTTAAAACAAATTTTGTGACTTGAACAAACCCTGGAAGTTAAAATAACAGATGATGTGGATATACTATGATTGAAACAAGCCGAATTACTTTTGTGACTTGACCAAACTCTGGAATTTACAATAACAGATACTGTGGATATTGTATGATTGAAACAAGAGTAATACCGCCTCTGTGGTCGAGGGGTTAGAGTCAACGACTTCTAATCCAGTTACCTCTCTGGCGTGGGTTCGATCCCCGGGAGATGCTGTAGTAGTTTAGCGCGGAGGAAGGTAGTCTAGTACTGGTGTAACTCTCCAGGAACGATGGTTAGGAAACTACCCGCCTATATGACTGAAATACTGTTGGAAAATGGCGTGAAATGAAACAAAACAAAAAAAAAAGAAACAAGAGTAAGTCATTCATTTGACATGTTCTTTGACGCTTCCAAATTTCACTCTGACAAATATTGTGAAATCTTAACGCTCTAACCTGACCCACGCGGTTCAGATTAAAAAACATATAACTTAATACTTTATTATGAGAAAACAATTTGTTCTTGTGACTGCCATGTTTATTCATTTTGAGGACCGAATAACCGACTTTACCGAATAATGAATGAAAAATTCAAAACGAAGGAAGTTTTGTCGGTGTCTCCCTTTAAACATATGGTTAAGTGCCTCTAATGAGTTATGCAGAATGTACTTCATACTTGAACACAACAATACTTTAAAAGTTTAGCCTTAATTTTACCTTAACAGTTCGGACTGAATTTGACCTTGATCTTTAAATGTTCCTTACCTTTTTTGTAAAAAGAATACCTTCGTTACTGTATATTGAAACAAAATATAGTGTAATTCAATGTCAAGATTTGGGTCATTATGCAAGTTTGTCCACCTTGCTACTCTCCATTTTTTTCAATAAAGGGCGAGTGAATGAGCGCACATGCGAATTGACGTAATAACATCTCAGTAAGTTTCAAAATGGCTGCTGTCGGTGAATGAACTGTACTCACTTGCACACAGAATTTTAAGTTTAGATGACATAATCAATCGCACCAAGTATTGACCTCTAACTATTTTTTTCTGAATTTGCTATAATTTAGTAATTGAATGATTAATATATACTTTAACAAGGCATCATTTTTGACAAAATGTCATGCTGAAAAATTTGTTGCGTAGATTTTAAAATGATTAAGACCTTTAAGGTCAAAGTGTTAGATTTTGTTTTTGTTATAAAAAGACATACAGTCAAACTCTGTTTGCTCATACTCGGAGGGCCTGTACAATTGTTTTCGAGAGATCGGTGTTTCGAGCAAAACGAGGTTAAACTATTTTCATGTAACAAACACGAATGGCAAAATCATCCACCATGGACCAGATATTAATTTTGAGAGTTTGAGCGATCGGTTCGTGTGCAATTCGAGGTAGAACAATATAGATTATATATAAATTTTTCTTGGATCGAGCGAATGGAGGTATTCGAGCGATCTGAGTTCGAGCAAACGAAATTTAACTTCATTTGATTTATATTTTGATTGAGGAAGCCAACAAGTAAATTATTGAAGTAATTTTCTACCGATTGAAATAGGATGGTGATGATAATATTATTTTGGTGTTGTCCATACTTCTTTTAGAATTTTGTTTTCGTGTTAGTTCGTACTATATCACGGATATCAATTCGTATTGTAAGACTTTTTAATATTTGAAGGAAATGCGCGTATTGGTCGCATGTCCAAGTCGGGCCTTTTATCTCAGTGTTGGCCCCATGAAACTTTATGGTAAACATCAAATTGAATGTACACTTGAATATGCTTTGACGTTAACTTCGAAATGACATCGGCTTTCATTGTCAAATTATTAAATTTTGCTACAAATTTCATAACTCTGTTACCAGTTCATTTTTGACAAACCATACTATAAAAGAAAAAACAAAATGTTACTAAAGAATGAACATGCGGTTACTATTAATCAGTATTCTGTGGATGTTTCAAAAGGTTTACATATTGCATGTTCAAATTTAATTTTGCTAAGTCTGAAGCTTAGCGAAGAAGTCAAAGATGGCGTCAAGATTGTCACCGATTCTCTTAATATTTTACAATATTAAGGGGTTCTGGGGGTATTTTGGACTGAAAATGATTTTAATATTCCATAATTATGATGTAGGTCTCTATCATGTACTTGTATAAGAAATATTTAGATAAATAATTATTCTAATCCTAACCGGGCTACATATAGCCAAGAAAAGAAAAGACGATAGCAAGGATGTTTGAAAGTTGTAACAATGAATAATGGTTTTTAAATAAATATTGTTAAAAATTTCGATAACCGATAATCAAAAAATATAGTGTTACTTTAAAAAAAGACAAGATCTTTTTAACATCTGATTAAAAAACAACAACAACAGTTTCCTTGTTGTTGTATGTACGTGTCACAATAACGTCTTAAGGATATATCTACGACTGCTTCTTATTTCAAAATTTTACCATTTTGATTTCAAAATTTCGCATTTTTCATGTAGATAATCTGAATTTTGCTTTAACATTTGCAAGATCTGTCCATGTATAGGCTGTCTGCAACCCTTTTAATTTTGTCGGTTCTCAAGGTTTGACAGATAAGTCCTTTTGAATATTTTTTTACAGTTACTAAATATTCCGATACTGGATATTTGGAGCAAGAATCTACAGTTGACCTCTCATTACCAAAGAATGCAATCAAAGGCACAGGCTCGGCTACAGCATATTTACAAGGTATTTAATGGCGCAAAAATTATAACACTAGTCAGTAACGCAGGATACGTATATATTACGCTGTAAAATATCCTACTTTAATTTACTAGCCATGTATATTATATTGCTTTCTTTAAATAACAAAAATCAACTTTAGAATATTGCATATGTTGACAATATGTCGGTTACGTTAATTTAATGTTGCACTTCTGTTTACCTATATGTTTGCATATTGTAAGAATAAAATATCGTTATAATTTTGTAATATAGAAATACATGTATATATAAAATACTATAACCCTGTCAATCAGTTTAACGTTTGAAAAAACCTGTAAAGAAGCCTGCTTTAGATTAATGGTTATAGAATCTTTATTGTCTAATTGAATTTCTTTTAGTTTTGAAATGGTTTATTTTTGGAAGATACCAGTTCAGAAAATATAAAAAAATTCAACCGGTTCCATGCCAATATTTATTTGCTTTGCCTGTAACCAGCCAATTATCGATAACGCTCCACCCCCTTGTTTGGGTACAAATAAGAGGAATCCGTATGTTTTCAAGATCAAACCAACGAATTACCTGGTAATTTGTCATAGGTTGTAAATACTCGTTATAAAGTTCAGAAATACAGAAATACTGTAAATGTTTTATAAATGTATCGACAAAATATCGCCTTCCTTTTATTTGGCTTTTTAGCAAGGAAAGAAATTATCGACTTGGGATATACAAAAAAAATTTATGAAAGCAACGGCAAATTGCTAAAACCAAGAGGGGGTTCAAAGCCGATCTTTTTATCACCAAAAAAGGGAAAAAATTGGGTCTAAAATGACTTTTTAATGTGACAAAATAAATTGTTTGTTGGTACATTGAAATTTTTTTGCATTACAGGGATTTTTTGGGCTTTTGTACGGATTGAAAACCATGTTGTGTAATCAACCTCATTTCTTACAATGCCAAAGAACGAACAACATTTTTCGTATGGACTCCTTTATATGATTGGTATTTTACGGACAAAAATAAACAATATCCCATTGTCTCATTTGTTCATTGTACGCGTGTTAATACAAACACTATATTGATTAATTACTTTATGACAAACACATAAGCGGCTTAATTATCTTACATTATATTATTACAGGGCTGGGAATCAAAACTGCGTCGTTTCCTACAAAATGTAAACAAACGCCGCCATCTTGTAACGAAAAACGTATGTTTTTGTTAATAACTATTTTTGTTTGAAATGACTGAAAAACAGATATATGTATTAACACGCTACACTATTTTCCGCTTCGTTCGGTATATGTTGCTTGCACAACTATTTTGTAAAACAAAAGTTATAGCGAACTTGCAACTCGAAACGGAGCAGCATTTTTTATGAAAATGTGTGTATACGACGCAGTTCATATTGCTTTATCCATCGTTTTTTCCTTCCAATAAATTATACATGTATACTCATTACAGAGTTTACAATTAACTTCGAAATATAATTTTGCATCATTTACTAAAATTTCATTAGAAAGATATGTTTATTTTCTAAGACAATTATGATTTTTACTAAATGATACGACGCAGTAGAAAATAAAATATGATACGACGCAGTTGTATTTTTTGGCGGATAATTTTGGCAATATATGTCTATTTTGTGAAATAATCACTTGCGCTAGATAAAAACCCCCAGATTATTTGCGGTGAATAGCGATGTTCTCTTGCTTATGCTTAATATATTATTTAATTTGAAAGTATAACTTTCGTATGCTACTTTACAGTTAAACATGTGCATGTTACTTAATTTATCGTATTTTTTTTAAAAATAGTTTTCTTATAATTTCCTGTAGGTTCAATATTAACCCTATTTTTTGGAAAAAAAATATAGAAATCTACAATGTATGAACCTGAATTTATTTTGGCTAGCAACGCTCAAAGTAAACTGTGGTTCTGCATGTTCTGGGTAATGACTGTTTTGTAGGTTTGTTTTCAAACTTTCACTCAACACATTAGCTTGACTGGGGGGCGAAGACCTCAGGTGCGCCTTTGTGCATTATTTCAGGCAAAATGTTGCACCTGCAGGGAACCATCGATATTTTGAATCTACATGTAGCTTGATAGGTTTCCACACAAAATAATCAAAAGTCCTCCAGTAAACATAAACTGCACGGCTTCGGTCAAACACCTGTCTGATTTTTTTCTCAACAATTTGTTAACGTCGGCTGTACAAATAAGCAGTTTTAGTTTTTTAGTTACTTCTGGCGTGAAGTTTTAAGATTATAAATATTTAAATTAATTATAAAGACAATAAAGTTTAACTTTCTTATTGAAATGAAATATTTCCTTAATCTCGCAGTTTATTTTTTTACTTTGATATTTCGGTGCGAATAGCAGAGAAATTTTCAATATAAACAGGCGGTAATCCTCTTGAAAACTTTTGTTTAATTTTTCAGGCAATTCATTTTCAAATAGAAATCACACTTTAGTTTGAAGGTATGTTTTGATGCCATGTCTCTTGTCTGTGGAAAATTCGATTCGATAATCTTACCTAAATTTTCTCTTCAATATAGTAAAAACTTCTTCAATACTATTGAAACATCCTGTCGTGTATACATCTGTATCAAATTTATCGGTGCAAAGCGTAAAATACCTTTGCAAAAACGAGCTCCTTCTTTACAAATAATTTGTAGTTTATCATGTCTAACTCTATTTGTAATTTTGTTTTAAATAGAGAAGAATGATACTCCAGTGCAAAAATAGAAAATACATTCCGTAGAGGCGTAGACCTGTTCTTATCGGCGATAAAGACATGCATTACGACAAAATCGGCGGTAAAGTTCCGCGGCGCTGAACATAAAATGACTGAACGGAACGCATACCCTACTTGTAAATTATATCGTAGCTTAACCATTTATAATATAATTTTTGTTCTCAGTTTTTCAGTTTCAAATAATAAAGCTCATCTGTTCCCACCGATTATTTACAAAATGAAAACAATAAAATCGGCATGTAAAAGACATAATAACGGAATTGACGGAAATTGTTGCTCATTATCAGAGCTGCATTACTGGTACTGGTACTGCAGTATGTACTGCAGCGATTTTGCAAGTACTGGTACTGATACTGAATTACTTTTACAAAATTTTGATACTACTTGTACTGGTACTGCATTACTGTCTTACAAAGTGGTACTGCTACTGCATTACTAGCATTACTTTTGGTTTTGATAAAAAATAACATCTATTTTTCTCATTATATAAAGCTGTAAATTACATTTTTTTGTTTTTGTGAAAAAGTAAGTTATCAAATCTATAGATAATTTGGTGCAATATTCCTTCAAATGTTAACATAGTATTAATCATAACAAAGCACCAAAGACTTCAAGTAAATATTAAATTGAGATACACAGGCTCAATAACTCTTTACCCTAAAATATCCTTATTAAATTCTTTTATTACTTTGTATATACTAGTAAGAGAGAAAAATAATCACTAATTAATTGCTTCTATTCTAAATAACCCTATTTCAAGTGATATTGTTAACACCATAAAAAGTTATTTACTTGTAATATAATAATTTGAACAGAGGTGTGAAGGTGTGAAAGGCAACAAAAGACTGTTGTGTTTTAAATGAAAAATGATTGCATTATATAACAGTTGACTGGTTACCAAACAATAAGATATGACAGTAATATATGTTGTAAATAATACTTATTTATTATGTTAAAACTAGAAAAGTTGTAAAAATGTTATGTTAACTTTAAAGTAAATTATGATTTTATTTCTTTGCTGAATAATATTTGCAATTATTTGTTTGATTCTGTGTAATTTATTTAAACTTTGATGAATATATAAAAGTAATGGTACTGATACTTCATTACATCACCAAATAAGTACTGGTATTGCAGTACCATGCTAAAATCTAGTACTGGTACTGGTGACGGTACTGCATAATTTGCCAAGTATTGGTTCTGGTACTTAAGTACTTTAGACATTGTATGATTTGTAACAGTGGTGACCTAGAAGATGAATATCATTTTATTTGTATCTGTTCAGCATACAATCAGATTCGAAAACGTTACATTAACAAATTTTATTTTTACAGACCAAGTGTTGTTAAATTTATAGAACTTATGTAATCTGTAAACTATTCTGTAGTAATTAAACTATGTAAATTTATACGAGAAGCATTTATAATAAGACAAAACATTGTAAACACCTATACTTAGAAGTAATTAAGGCTACTTCCTGTAATCACTTACATGTGTATTAATTTAATACAATAATTTCTACGTTATTTGGTATTGTACAATAATTATCTGATACTGTGGTGTAAACGTATTGTAAAAATGTCTGTGTTAAATAATTATCATATGTTCATGCGCTCACATATTGTTGTAATTGTACATAGTTCATCCTCTTGTATATGCTCATTATGCCTACTTGTTTTCAGTGAGTTTAATCATTCATGTCTTTATTTGTATTTGTCATGTGTAATATGTATATATGTTAATTGTATTATGTAACAAGAAACATAACTTGTTTACGTTACTAAATAAAGAATCTTGAATCTTAAGTACTAAACCCTTAGTACTGATGCAGCTCTGCTCATTATTAGTAACAAAGGTAGGCATGCATACTTCTCTTCAGATAGCAAGAGACCTTTACAAAACTTGTAATTCTTTAAAAAAAAAAAACAAAAAACAAAAAATAAAAAAAAACAACAAAGGTCATTCCTGATTGATTCAGGGTCCAGGAGAGGTTACCCTGGAAGATTGAATTTTATATCAGAATTCTGTAATTAAAAAAAGTAACCACCCCAATTTCGAACTCACGTGAAAAAATTTATAAGCATGCTAAGGCAACTCTAGAACACGTTGTCATTTGGGTGTGCGATCACGTGTTTCAATGTATATTGCATTTGATACAGCTTTTCGGAATTTGTAGATGCTTATGACAGGAACTAAAAATGCGACCGAAATATGAAGCCTTAATAGAATTTTTATTACATTTTCCAATTTTGTGGAACAAATGAGTGACCTCTGCTTTTGACTTAAGTTGTAAACAAGAAATGTTGTTGGAAGTTATTAGCATACTTAGCACATAATTTAATAGCTGAACCAGTATGCATACAGCTGTGTCGTATCATATTTTATTTCCAACTGCGTCGTATCATTTAGTAAAAATCATTATTTTCTTGGAAAATAAACATCTCTTTTTAATAAAATTTAACTAAATGATGCAAAATCATATTTTGAATTTTATGGTGAACTCTGAAACAAGTATACAATTGATTTGAGGGGGAAAAACGATAGATAAAGCAATATGAACTGCATGGTATCCACGTAATTTCATAAAAATTCTGCTCCGCTTCGAGTTGCAAGTTCGATATAACTTTTGCTTTACAAAAAAGTTGTGCAAGCATCACAAACCGAACGAAGTGGAAAATAGTGTAGCGTGTTAATACATATATCTGGTTTTTCACTCATTTCCAACAAAAATAGTTATAATCAAGAACATACCTTTTTTCGGTCCAAGATGGCGGCGTTTGTTTACATTTTGTAGGATACGACGCAGTTTTGATTTCCAGCCCTGATTAAGTAGACTGAAGAAAGTAACATAAAATGTTTTTACGTTTCGTTATATTTCATTTCTAAAAAAATAGAAAAAAAAATCCTTAGATATTATGATGATGTTTATATTTCGAAAGTTTGATAACAAAACATATTTTGACACTTCGATTTTAAATACTTCCATTTTTGTTTAGACTCAAGTATTAACGAAGACATTCATTTAAAAAAAATCTATCAAGATTAAATGCATAAAATTTATTTATATAACAATTATTACTTAGAAATGGTATATTAGCACACACAATGTAAATAAAATGTAATACATTTTACATAATTATTTTTCCACACTGTGACACCATAAAGGGAAACGCGGCATAAAAGAAACAATTAAAACAACCTTAAACACATACTAAACATAAGATGAATTGAAAATAAACGTCTTTTATTTGCTTGTAAGATAAAATTAAATTCATATCTGTTGTTAACTCTGTCAAAAATTTCTTATCTGACAAGCACATCGAGCACAGATCCTTTTTGTATTTATTAATTACGATAATAATTTCATATTTTATTACAGCAAACATCATGGACAACGTAGTGCAGTTCATTCTTAGGGATGTGGGTAGAATATTCAGAATGCCAGGCGGTTGTGCAGAGCAAACATGCTCTTCAACCGCCCCAAATGTGTACGCTTTGATGTATTTGAAGAAAACAAAGCAAGCAACAGCTACAAATATAATGCATGGCTATAGGTACATAAGGCAAGGTAAGATCATACTCTTTATATAAATGGAGTCATAATTAACCTTTCTATCTTAAATTAAAATGAAAAGTGAAGTTAACAAATACATATTTCTAAATACCAGTTAATCTTAGGATTTTATAAAATGTAATGTGGCTTATATTCATAACTCAACAAAATCACAGGGTTTGGTATTTTAAAGTGACTTTGTCTCATTGTAGATGAGCACTTACATGCTATAGACTCCTTTCATTTAAGCGATAACAGTAAGGAAAAAGTTACTTCCCTTACCGGTTGTGACGTAAATGGGAGATAAAACTATGCAGGCCGCATAGAATGTTAGGTTATTGAAAAATTAAATGCGTAAATACTGATCGTTAAATTATGATAATAACATGTAAAATTTTACGCATGAATACATAAATTCAATATCAAGACAATAGAAAAAATATAAAAACAAAGATTAAGATTAATTTTTGACAGACATGAAAATAAGATTGCCAATGTCTTTTAATGATTGTTTCTCAAGCTTTAATAGAACAATATCAGAATGCATTCTGTCAATACGTACTGATTCCTTTTAATCATGCCTTATAAAAAATATTCTCAAGAACCAGTGAAGGATATAATTTTATAAAAAATGCGGAAAGAACGAAAACCAGGTGGCATTGACTTTTATAATAGACGATAATAAGATAATTTTGATATTAAAAATCTATTCCATCATGTCCATGGTTATAAAAATAAAGACATTTTCCCAGTAACTTATTTCATAGATAAATAGATGTTTATATATAAACACCACTGAGCCGTAACATATTAATTAACATGGTGCATATGTTGTTTATACAAGCGGCACTTGGCTGTGATATCTTAAATCACCAGGTTGCATTTTTTAGAGTTATAACATTACATCAGAATACATCACTTTTGTTAGTTGTCAAAATATTTATTGTCCGAAATTTGTTATGGACCATCCTAGGGACTTTATTGGTCATGCCTTACTGATTTGATACTCGATTCAGAGTCCTACCAAATGGCGCAGTCAAAAATACGTAAAATTATAATTCAGTTAAAAACGAACTTCTGTGAACATGTTTCAGAACTTATGTTTTGTGATTTTTTAAAAACATATTTGATAAGCAGAGTATGAATTAAAAAGTATGAAGTTGAAAATATTACTTACCAAGCTTAAACATATTGGTGTGATGTACGATTTTTAAGACAAAAATAGTATACAGTCATGTACATTCAAAAGAATGTTTATTTTTTATGCCTTCACTTTTTTTTAGAATTTGCATAGATTTATATTGTTTTTTTTCTTTGTCTTAGTACTGCTTGACTCAAAATGATTTTAATAAACCAGAATCTTGCAATTAATTATTACGCAGCCGTTTTCCAAAACTACAGAATCGTTACATTTTTGAAACTGAAAATATCTTTTTGGTATTGTATATTAGCAGAGACATAGATACATTATCTGCATCTCTGGTATTAGCAAGTTAGTACGATTAACTGCCTGGTAAAATTTTCATTATTAAGAATCTAACAAAAATGGTAATCATGATCATTTACCCTGCAATATGGTCTTCTATTAACTTTTATTCAATCACGCAAAATTTTGGCAATTTCAATCTGCCAATCTTACAAGAGAAAGGATTAAGATCTTTATATCCCTCTATTATTATACTTAATCGTATCGGTATTGTCCACCGTATCCCCCAATGACGTCATCCTATGGCGACAACATTAATACGATCTTTAATGAAAGGGTCTATATAAAGTCAATAGATATCTCAACTATTCTGAAATTTCACTTCAAATATATCTTTGGTTTACAAAATAACCCACATCTCTGCTTGAAACTTTGAAAACTGCTGTCTGAATGTTTTCGGTTTAACGGTAAATCTGCTGGACAAAAGAACTTGTAAATCTTAAATTACATCTCAATTCAATTATTTATTTAAGGTTTATGTGTATGTGTTTATTTTTCATATAGTTCATTCACCTTCCGATGGTACAATAATCATTTGTCCACATTTATGTATCAGTTGCAACATATTTTTTCGTCTCAAAAAGAAGCACATATCTTAACGACTCGAGGAAGAAGAACTCTTGAATGGCGACAAAGTGCACTTACCGATATGTATTTTTTGATCTCCCCTATGGCCTGTTCAACTGAAACTTTATTTATCTAAATAAGTCCGTTGATCTTTCTGCATATTCTTTTGTCTCGAACATAACGTCTGTTAATTTGCTTCGATGTATATGGGGTTATGAAAAGATGTCGTTTAGGATAAATCACATCTCCTAGAAAACGCATTCCCCTGGAAATGGAAGTGTGTCGCTGATAACATTTGTCATAGGATTTAACTGCTAACATCATTTAGATACGCGGAAAATCATAATTCCATATGATAAATATCACCATCTGAATCCACAATAACTTGTGTGTTCAAATCGTTGAGATGACTGTATCCAGAAAAGAATTGTTCTTGTGGTAAATTCATTGGTCGAAATATTTCGTGTGATGTTTCATGTAGCGCACCACCTGCGGGATACAGTTTATCCCAGTCACCACATATACTAAGCCATTGGTCTATTGTAGGCCAATGAAGTAATGCGTAAATGTTGTGTAAAATAACCGTGATATTTATACAGATGGATGATGAAAACATACGATAAGGTTTGTACATAAGAAAATAATATATCTTTAATTAGAAATGGTTAACATACTTTAAGAAAAATATATCGTTTGCCGCTACAGAAGTTGGTAATGTCTCTACTTATATTATAACATGAATGATTGTTACAGAATGTAGAGCTCTAGTGAATTTTGTTATGCTTCATAGAACCTCAAAATGTCTTTGTATTGTGAGAAAATTACATTAAGTAATATGAAGCTATAGTATGTTTTCATTTTTACACACTGGTCATCAGAAATTATTCGAAATATTACAAATCATATTTCTATCAACTTCACAAGATAACATGTCACAATGACCATGGATGTCAGTGCTTGACACCTCAACTTTCATAATGAAGCAGCAGAGTGCAAATTTTATTTGAGACAGTTTGGAGGAGCACAACTAAAAATTAATTAGATTCTTCTGTCTAATTGTTTTCATATACAGTGAAAAAGCATGCAACTGTCTTAGAAATTATGTTTTATTAATTCCCTACCGGTGAAGCAGTAGAGGACAATAGGTTTACCCTCTGTTTGTCTTTCCGTCCGTTCGTCTGACCGTCCGTTCGTCCACAAAACTTTATCCGGTGAAAACGCAAAAAGTACTGATTTTTTTATCAACCTTGATATATGGATAGATGGTAGACGTCTTTTTCTTTTCTCCCCAATATGTTGAAAACGTAAGTTGCTATGGCAACAATTAGACTGAAAATATGGCAAATTTAATATTTATGGCAAAAATCTTGATCCTGTGATAACGCAAAAAGTCCTTAAAATACTCTTATGAAATTTTGAAATAAAGGTAAATGGCAGTCTGGAAATTATGTACGTCTTTTTGTCCTTTATTGAAAAATATGTTTGTTATGGCATCAAATAAGCTTAAAATATGACAAATATTTTAATATTTGTGATTTCTCAAAATGTTCTAAAAACATTTTTATTAAACTTAAGATATGGATAGATGGCACTATAGAGATCATACAGTGACTACAGGAAGTATAATAATAAAAGTGGCCTAGTAACCAACTGTGGGCGACCTTATCAAGATTTTTGATTTAAGTATAACACTTTTCACTATAAGCTATTTATGTGATGAGGTTTACCACTCTAGTACAAAAAATATTAGAATTATCCCCCCTGAACTTAGAATTCTCATAATGTTTGTGTTATCTTTTTAACAATATTTCTTTATGAATATACTTCAAACTTCTTATATATGTTTCTTATTATCACTCAAATCATGTGTGAGTAGATTCAATACTCCAGCTTGACTTTCTTGGCTTTTTTGAGAAAATGATGCCATGAATTTAGATTTATTCCTAGAACTTTTTATTTTTTACTCAAACTTCTTCATTTCTTATAGGATTAACTTTAAACTCCCACGTCATAATAACATGACAAGGATTATAAATATAGCGTGCATATTTCCAACATCTTATATATGTTTCTTATTATCACTCAAATCATGTGTGAGTAGATTCAATTCTCCAGCTTGACTTTCTTGACTTTTTTGAGAAAATAATGCCATGCATTTAGATTTATTCCTAGAACTTTTTATTGTTTACTCAAACTTCTTCATTTCTTATCGGATTAACTTCAAACTCCCACTTTATGATAATATGGCAAGGATTATAAATATAGCGTGCATATTTCCAGAATCATCGTCTCCTTAAACTTTGGTTATTTCTTTTTCCTTCTTTAACTTTATTTTTTCTTCAAGAATTTATTTCATATTGAAATATACATTCAATGTCAACACCTTCATCATATGTAATTTGTTTTAACATATTTTCTTACAATGTTAACATGTTTTATGTAAATAATTATTACATATTTTTAAAAGGGATAAGAACGAAAGAAAACTTATATAGTTTCTCATAATTATGTGATTTTATAAGTCTATTGCCTGGATTTCAATAATTATTTTTATTTTGAATTTGAAAGTTATTTGTTGTTTTTTTTTTTAAATTTTATTCTTCGTTACAATAAATGGTATGTTTTCACATTTTTTGCATGGTGACTATGAATGGCATCTTCGTTAAACTTTAGATAACTGTTCTTTTTACACTCACATCATGTTTGATAATGTTCACAGTCTAGCAACTTTTTTTCAAGAGTTATCTCCTGTTTAGCTTAAGAATTTAGCTGTTAAAAATGTTATAGTCTGGTAACAACTAGGGATGTCCTCTGTCTGTCAGTCAGCTCCTTAACACTATTTACTGAGATCACCATTAATGAACTTGGAACTTTTCAAACAAATTTACTTAAAATACAAAAAGTTGAATCATTAGTTATACATATTCATCCTTAGAAAATTGAATCTTTTGTATAAACATAATTTTCTTATTGGGCAGATAAACTTAACACATTACTATGATACAGCCGAACTAAGAAGTCAAAATATTTTAGTTCATCCATGTCATTCATTTTATCAATGGCATAATTGAACGGACAATGGCCCTTCAGAAAGCTGTTATGATTCTAACCGATAGGGGACTTAAGCATTGCTTGCAATACCTAGATAATTGCTTGATAAATCAGGTATATTGCACCGTCGAAGGAAAGTTCCTTTATAAAAGGAAAAATTCTTATTGATTTTAATGGCATATGAGCTCCACCAAGCAGCTGGACAAACGTAATTACTGATGTCAAGGCAAACATAGAACCAATGTCAACTAACCATAAAGCGCAATACAGAACACCTACATTAAAACAGTTGAAAGACAGAGTATCTAATAAGTTTAGTCGACTTCTTGACAGCAATTTTGACACCATTGAGGATGCTGATATAAGGTAAGATTAAAGCAATTCTCAGAGGAAAACATTGCATGCTAGTTAGTACATAAGCTCAGAAATGTTTTCTTAATTGAAAGAAGGAAATGACATTTACATACAAAAATTCAAAATTAAGAATTTTACAAAACGACATTTACGTTAACAGCAGACATTTGTTGACTGATGATTTATGTAACCGGTCTTTTTATTAGTTTATATAATACTCTTTTCAAGCCTTACATAAAAGAAATAAAAAAAAATGCACATTGTTTTGTTTAAAAACTCGTGCTGTTGATGATAGACACTACTTCCTTTAACATTTTTAACTTGTAAATATATAAAATATAGTTTTGCCTGAAGTGACAAATCTGTTTAATAATATCCAGGGATTATAATTGATTGTTTTTCCTTTCTCAAATCAGGAGATATGTGCAACTTATACAGCTTTAGAGCGTCGACGTCAATTCCTTAAAGATCGTTCAGTACGACATTATTGTCGTGGATGCATGTTTACGCAACAGTTTCAATTTTGATTTCTTTTTATCTATTTTGATACTCCGCCACCTGAAGTATGAAGGGAGCCCTTCCTTCAACAAATAACTGGGTCCGACGACGATTATGTTGGACGGAGAGAAAGTGCTCCGCAAGCCGCAGTCGGTCAACCGCAGCAATAATTACAGGAACACAACAATAAAGAGGAGAGGGTATGTACAGGCAAAGTTCAACACCAAGTTCCGCCTGTTTCAAATGTTTACAGCTGTAAAACCTTAGGCGCTCCCCTGCCGATCAAACAAGAGAACATCAGACAGAAGATTCTTGACAAAGAATGTTCCGAAAATGCTCCGTGAACTTGGCGTCAGCAGTTACAGCAGAAATGGCAATTTCTTTAGTCCTGCTTGTACATAACGCACCAATACATAACTCGAAAAATGGTATGAAAAAAAGAACGTGGCAATAAAGTATATGAATAAATAAACTTTCGTAAAACCCCAAATTTATTCCGTACTACTAAGTCCGTTCAAGAGAGAAAGAGAACGATTATTGCAGAGTTATTTCTGCTTTTATATTCTATCACTTTAATATCGAACAACAAATCAGTAACAAATGGCTATTTTATCAAACTGTTTCATTAATAAGTTTGCAGGGTACATTTTCAACTTTCAAAATTTTTACCGTCCTCACCCAAACACCAACGAGGATAATAAACTGTAACACCGGTATCAATCCACAGAAACTTAAAGACTGTCCGACACGGGCAACGAGAAGACCGGCGAAGAAGCCTTTGTTGCTGTTTTTTAGACAGGAAAATTATACCACTGAATTTTGCTGCCATATGTTTACCACCGTCATATTCTGCTTTAAAATGGCAGTCCGATATTTTTTGTTGGACACAAGATCATCTCTTTAGCAAATGAAGGAGAACGGAATCCATTAAATAAACTTTTAAGTATTAAATAATATACGAACATGAGGATTAACCATGTCAAACAACGCATCTGAGAGCATGGTATAGAGACATAAATTATAAAATTTCACAGAATTTAACGTGTAAATAGTATTAAATGTTACAAATGACTTTCTGGAGGATTAAATATGGAGCATCACAGCTATTAAAATTTACAAGGCTAAGAACTATTCATTCAGTACCACATACATGTATATTAAGAAGCACATACAAAATGGTTAAGAAAGACGAGATTAAAAGTCATGCAAAATGAATATCATCATAGGTTAATATTTAAAACTATTGAAAAAGAAAAGTGGAATCTAATGTAAATACGAGTACACAAATGATACCGGACACTTTATTGAAAATGTTATAAAACGTGACTTAACAATTGTGTTTTGACAGGAAGCTAAAACATTTTGGACTGTGAAACATCCAACATAAACAAAGGATCGCTTTACCAAAATCTTTGACCCTTGGGACTGCAGAGGAAGGACCCTTGTTAACGAAACATAGTATTGTGACAGTGGATATCCTTATTGTGGATGAAATGCTTACCCATATAATCTCTAGAATTTTAAAAACTTAAGTCAGAGTAACTTGATCAACTCGTTTGGACACGCGTTACAAATCTAAAGATTTCGATTGTCCATGACCAATATTAGATACTGACTCTGTCAAAACTGATTTTATCTAAGTTTGGGATTTGAGCCGAAAAAGATTGACTCGGTATTTACCTAAATGTGAAGACAAATCGTTATCATTTAACAATTTGACGCGATGCATTATGGGCCTTGGCTTTTTCATCTAACTTGTAAGTGGTACCCTCAAAATGTATACATGTATTATTGTATGTAACTGTATCATGTAAGAATTAAAACTCCTAATGCGTTTTTAAGTACATGTACATTAATTGATTTAGACGTGTATGTTTCACAGTAAACATAAAGGGTGTTAGAATTTAACTTGATTAGAAAAAATTATAATTTGAGAATAAATTTGTAATTTTCTCTATACTCGAATCCAAAAAAATCTGATTCGTCTACTAATATGCTTCAAAATAAAGACAAAATACCATTTTATCGTGTTTGTATTATTAAAATCCTAATTTTATCAGAAGGATGTCAATTTACTTAGCACAGCTAACATTCATTCTATTGTTCAGGAAGGAGTCTATTTTATGAAAAAAAAGCAAATACATTTGTTTATTTTTACACTTTGAACATTGTCCAGAACATAACTTTAAGATTATAATAGAAATCAAATCAGCATGAAACTTTGTATGTAGATAGATCTTATTGAGAAGAAGTACAGTGCAAAAGATTCATAACTCTGTTTGGCCCAACTTTTGAATTATCTACCCTTTTAGTAAAATCTTGTCCGGGACATACTTTCTCGTAAATTATAAGAGATATCAACATGAAAATATGTAGGTTGAAAGATCTCAATGAGTAAATGTGCCGTGCAAAAAATCGTAACTCTATTTTGCCTTATTTTGGAGTTAATGCTCTTTGTTCATTTTAACACTGAACTTTGTCCGGAACATAACTCGTAGATTATTAGAGATATCAACATGAAACTTTGAATGTAGATAAATCTCATTGGGTAGAAGTGCAGTGCAAAAGAACCATAACTCTATAAGCCCCATATTTTGAATTATCTAACATTTTGGGATAAATCATGTCCGGGACATTACTATAAGAAATATGAACATGAATTTTTTAGGTAGATAGATCTTATGGGTAGATAACTCTGCCTTGGCTTATTCCGGAGTTTTTGTCCTTTGTTCATTTTTACATTTTAAACTTTGTCCGGGACATAACTTGGAAACCATAAGAGGTATCAACAAGAATCTTTGTAGGTAGATATATATTATTTATTAGAAATCCAGGGCAATGAATAGTAACTTCTTGAACTATCGCATTTTGAACTTTGCCCAGGGACATAACTCTGAAACTACAAGAGGTGCATTTTTCTGTGTCAAAAACCTTTTCGGGGAGAATCACCCGATTCAAACCGGGCTTTTGCTTATTTAGCAATTTATCAAACTATGGTTGTATAGGATAATAGATTCATCGTGGAATTATAAAAGTGTACTCTGAAATAAATATTCTTCCTGGGAAGTGAGTAAGCACTTTCATAACCTCTGAAATATTCTTTGCAAGTCTTTGTTGGAGTGAGTTCTCCTTTAATATTTATAAAATAAAATGTTTAGTGTTTCTCCGAATAATACGTAGAATAAAACCACTTTACTTTTTATTCTTGTAGGTTTAGATAGATTGACGAGCGAGTACCGAAAGCCAGATGGGTCCTACCAACAAAGTGCTTGGTAAGTTAAATACAATGACACAGTTGTTCACTTATTTATAAACGAAAAAATCGACTTTAATTTCGTTAATTTTAACCATTCATTAAACTGCCGATATGTGCTAGCAACTTTGTTGTTCAGAACTTGGTTAAAAGTTTGTAAATATCTAATACAGAAAAACAAACTGACTGAAAAAAAATCAAGAAATACTCAGTTGTTGTACATTGTTTGCAAAACACAGATGAGCCGTTGACTAACAGAAAATGAACACTTATTCATATAAAAGTCTTGAAACAAAGTGATCCCTCGGAAGCATTAATCACAACAAAATTACAAGAGAATTGCAGACTCGGTTTTATTGAGTCTGTACATGAGTGATAATGAATATGTGCAACATCCCTCACGCCCCCTAAGCCTTGGTTGACTCAATGGTCAGTAACATAGTGTAATACCACAGTTTTATATGAAACTTTCAGTTTAATACGTCAGAAAGAAGTCAGCATATAATGCTATGCACCTGGTTGTCCATCCATTTGACCGTCTTTTACCAGTTTTAGTTTCCGGATTGTATCTTTTCAACCGGTAGAAGGAAACTGAAACTACCTGAAACATATGTTAAGTAAACCATAATGAGACGATTTCTAGAGCGCAGATTTGATCTTCCTTAAAGTCAAGGCCAATTTCACATTTAGTCATATTGTAAATTCAAAACTTACTGTCCGTTCTATAATTTAACCGATATAAACAAAATCTTGTTTTAGCAGACATATCAATTACAATGAGACGATGCGCAGATCACAGGTGTGAGGTTTATGATCTCAAAATTGGCCCCGTAAGGAATTACTTAATTTATATAGACTTGCAATGGAACACACACCACTTTTGTTGTATTGTGTGAAACTTCTAGAGCTTACATATTTACTTATATGGGAAACCACAAAGCACAAATTTTAGATATTAAGCATCTAGCATCAATTTGTAGATGTTTTAAAAGTGTTTTAATCATGACCCTCAAGTCGAACTGGCCCTGTTATTCACTGGAGTCGTTTGCTTCATGTAGAATTAAACACAGGGACCCAGCACAGTGTTGGGATAGTGTTTAAAGGTAATTTTAGAAAACATATATTCTGTATATATGATATATAGACAAGAGGTTGAACTAGCCAAATCGGCCGAAATCCACTGGTCCAGTATAAGTCAAAATTGCAAAGTCATTTTCACGTTTATTTGTTTCTTCTAGAATTACCTTTTTACACTATCCTAACACTGTGCTGGGTCCCTGTGCAATTAAATATAGGGAAAAGCATCAAATTTATTTCGCGGATAAATACTATGCATCTATAGTTGGCATATAGCATTGTTTAGTTGCCTCTATAAACATTTAATTAATCATGTGCTAAGGGCAAAAAACCTCCAACTTGGAGGTCATATTGTACTTTAAGAAACGAATAGATAGTGACCTGTAATCCTGCATATTAAAACAACGATTGCCATTAATCTTTCTAAATTGTATTTGAAATTCTTTATTAGGTTCCAAACGATCAGATAATTTCCCGTTTTTCGTGGTCATCACATGTTATGCAATATTAATTTTGTAAAGACGTTCGTTTAATGTATGTCACTTGATATTTTATGCACGAAACGCCATGTTTAACTGTTGCATTGCATATAACGCTTCTCTGACTCGGTCTATAATGTTACATTGATGTCGAATTAAATGTTCTATAATAACTGCGTTCAGAATAAATTTACAGAATAATTTACACTCAGAGAATTCTTGGATGATCTACAACTGCAATCATAAACGATACGAATGGGTGTTTTTATATTAAACCTAACGTACTTGAATTTAACATATTGTTTTCAAAAACGTCAAACGGTTTTCTTTCTTTTTGATATATACTCCCAATATCCTGCACACATGAGCATCTTGAATAACTTTATTTGCAGGAAATTAAAAACAAAATAATGTATACAATTTTGTGATTCATTTGAAATTTTTTAATTACTTTAATTATAATTTCAAGAATCAGAAAAGAAAATATTCAATCGTCTATGATGTTACTTATAATTAAAGTAGGCATCAATTAAAGTAGCAGTTAATCATTCTTGTTTTCAGATTGACAAGTATTAGCTTGAATTCTATAGACAATGTAATATCTTAGTTTGTTTGTTGATAAGAAATTAGTTCCATCTGTCCGAGACATTATGCTTGATTATGGCTAAATGATTCAAAATATAAACTGAACCATTCATGAAAATTTAAATCAGAAAAAACAAAGATGATTTCACTTTTTAAATTAAAGATGTTAAATTTTAACATAACTTGGTTACTTTCAAAACACCAACAACAAAACATTGTTAACAGAAAACTGTTCAAATGATTTTCAAATTCTAGAGTAATTATATTACTTCATAAATCACTATTAATTTTAATGATTTTGATTTGATCAAAATCTGAGGTCTGTTAGTTCAATATATTTCATTTATAACAGTCGCGACTTTCTGTACGTGCTTTCTTTGGTGTTTGATATCATAGAATAAAACACATTATTGACACTTATATCATTTTTTTAAGAGTAAAAGATCTAGATGAAGTGTAAAAGTGAATTAGGATGAATGGAAACGTTGATATACATAAGTTGCCTAGCTTGCCTAGATCCAGAGGCAACCCTGGTCCTGGCACTCCTGAACATATCCGACATTGGTCCAATTTTTAAGATTGTTGACATTTATCATGGTAGAGGTTGGATCTTAGTAGTATCATGCTCCTTTGATTACGAGATCAAGATGTTACAACTTAACAACAGACCACTTCCTTTTGATAAGATTTACATTTACTTAGTTATTTGCATTTATTATTGATAATCATTACCTTTTTGAATATATTTCTTTTTTTCAATTGGTAAGAGTATGGCATAATTCAGAACTGTTCAATGTTTAGGGGGTGGGGTGTATATGGCTGGATCGCTCAGTCGGTAGAGCCACGGTATGGTATTCTGTGAGTCCCGGGGTTGGAATCCCGGTCAGGCTGCACATGTATACCTTGTCCGCGTAAGAGTCTATTATTGAAAACACTCACGTTGTGACGTTGTTATAGTCCTCGTAAATAAACTTCATGTTATGACTTCCGACAAAATTGTATTGAGAGTTATTGAGATCAGTTTGCCAATATCAGGTATTGCAACTAATGTGTCGATATACTTGTATAATATCACGTCTAATAAAATTGACGTTACGTTGTACGGCATGAAAAGATAATTGCTCTATTCTATTTGCGGTACATTCTCTGGCGTCTTTATATTGCTGATACCTATATATTGCTCTGATTAATGACAAAAATTGTTCCGAAATGATCAAAACGATCGAGTTCTGGTCGAACAACTGCAGGCCAATACAAACGCTTATCATTTCTTTAATGATCGCCCCGTGAACGCATTAAAAGAGAACAATTCACTATTACGACTGTCACAATACTGTTTGTTTTTGTTCAGAATTATTATATTGGCAAACTGGTCAAAATAACCCTCTTATTTGCTTAGTGACAAAACATTAAAATCTTGTAGGTTGACAGCGTTTGCAGCAAAGATATTATGTCATGCTGACTATGTTGTCGATGACGGATTGGAAACGACAACTGATCTTCAACCGACCATTAGCTATTTGGCGAATCTTATACATGTAGGAGGAACTTTTAATGGGATAAAAAACATGGGGTATAGCCACACCTGGTGGTCGAAGGTGATCAATTTTATACTCATCTCAGTCAGAGATAGTTGATGTTATTAATTCACAAGAATTGACATTAATTGTGTTTTTATTGATCTGATTAAACGTGATAGAAATTTATACTTATCATCTATCATTATTAGAAGAAAGAAAAGAAGTATAATGTCCAGGAAGTTTTCAATTCTTCTAATGAATTAGAAATAAAATAATGGAATTTATATGGTGTTTTCGACGACTTTTCATTGCTGTTAACTAACATTCTTCTATGACGACTAACTTGAAATGAAATAAAATGATATTAGAAATTGTAAATCGTAAAAAGACAAGCTGGTTAGATTTAAAGTGACAACGATACTAAATATGTTATATCTCAACAAAAGTTTCTTGAATCATACTCGTACGTTACATACATTTTCGATTATATTTACAGGGAGCTACAAAGGACGGCTTTAAACCTTCTATCACTGCCTTTGTGTTGATAAGTCTTCTTGAGTGTAATGTTATGCAGTCGGTATGATAAAAATTTATATGCATTACCAATAGCATCACTATTTTTTAATCATTATCACCATTATAATCAATATGACCATCTGAAACATCATCATCATCATATTCCTTTAGAATTGTCATAGCTTAAATAACAATATTACTAATAATAATGATACTCATCATCAGTATATTGTTTATAATTTTATAAGTTGTCCATTACTCAATGATGAATGCATACGTGCATTCAACCCTGGTTCAGTCGTTCTAATTTAATATACAAGATTGTCTTCAGTTCGATTATATAGGAAGCTGTTTGCTTATAGACACAGTCTCGAATCCTATTCTATAACAAACCAATACATGCAATGAATATAAACATTATTTCTGGAGACAAAATCAATATGCCCGTAAGACAATGGTTGTATTACAATCATTTATGGCCGATAGATTGAATACTATGCAGTTTTGATTCAAATATCATAGAAATTGATCAGGAAGGTTGAAAACTGAATATCTCAGGCGAGCACAATATAGTAAATTATTTTACCACAATCAATATTTGATATTATTTTTACCTTTAGACCAAATGCTGTAAAAATATAAGAAATGAAAAAAATAAATAAATGTATTGACGGGTTTTAAGCTCACCTGATAACGAAGTGGTCAAGGTGAGGTATAGTGATGGGGCTATGTCCGCCGTCCGGCGTCGTGCGAGGTGTGTCGTGAGTTGTCGTCAACATTAGGGTTGTTAACACTCTAGAAGTCACGGTTTTGATTGGATCATCATCAAACTTTGTCAAAATGTTGGTCTCAATGAAATACAGGTCGAGTTTGAATATGAATTATCTCGGGGGGAAAAACTAAGTCACTGGAGCTAAAAAAAGAAATATCTTGTTAACACTCAAGTTGCTGCAGTTTTGATTCAAATATCCTGAGACATTGATGAGGAAGTTTTGATGTTTTAATGATTTCTGAGTCAAGTCGGAATATGGGCCATCTCCGGTCAAAAACAAGGTCACGTAATTAAACAAAACAGAAAAACCTTGTTAACATTGTAGTGGCTGCAGTTTTGATCTAAATTTTCTGGAGAAAGGTCAGAAAGTTTATTTTAATTATGTGTAGGTCAAGTTTGAATATGAGTTGTCTCGGGTTAAAAACTAGGTAACAGGAGCTAACGAATAGAAAATATTTGTTAACATTCTTATGGCTACAGTTTTGATTCAAATATTTTTGAAATTGGCCATGAAAGTTGTTTTGATAATTTCTAGATCAGGTTTGAATATGGGTTGTCTTGAGTCAAAAACTAGTCATATGATCTAAAAGTTTAAAAAAAAATCTTGTTAACACTCTACTGGCTGCAGTTTTGATTCAAATATCATAGAAATTGATCAGGAAGGTTGTTTTGATAATTTCCGAGTCAAAATTGAGTATGGGTCAAAAATAAAGTCACATGAGCTAAAAATAGAAAAATCTAGTTGGCACCCTAGTGGCTGCAGTTTTGATCCAAATTTTCTATAATTTTGGTAAGAAAAATTGTTTTGTTTTGATGATTTCTGGGTCAATTTTGAATATCGGTTGTCTCGGGTTAGAAACTTAGTCACAGGAGCTAAAAAAATAGAAAATATTATTAACACTCTATTGGCTGTAATTTTGATCAAAACATCCTGGAAATTGTGAAGGAAAGTTTATTTGATGATTTCTTGGTCAAGTTTGAACATGAGTCATCTCCGGTGAAAAACTAGGTCAAATGAGCTAAAACTAAATAATCTTGTTCACAAAAAATTACCTGCAGTTTTGATCCAAATATTTTGGAAAATGTTTAGGAAGATTTTTTTGATGACTTCTAGGTCAAGTTTTAATATGAGACTTCTCGGATCAAAAACTAGGTCATGGAAGCTATAGATAGAAAATTCTTGTTAACTCTGTAGAGGCTACTATTTTGATCCAAATATCCTTGAAATTGGTCTGGGAGTTTCTTTTGATGATTTATAGGTCTAGTTCAAAT
Source organism: Ruditapes philippinarum (assembly GCF_026571515.1). Taxonomy (NCBI): domain Eukaryota; kingdom Metazoa; phylum Mollusca; class Bivalvia; order Venerida; family Veneridae; genus Ruditapes; species Ruditapes philippinarum. Next base: position 234,686 of record NW_026865698.1, read on the forward strand.
ATGAAAAACCTGGTGTCTAAAACTAGGTCACACTGCCGAAATATGGAAAAAAAACCTTGTTAACATTCAAATGGGCAAATTTTTGACTCATTTGTCATTAAACTGTGTCAGGATGCTTGTCTACTCTATTGCTGAGAGAATTATGAACATGGGTCGTCTCTGGTGAAAAACTAGAAGTTGTTCAGGAAAGTTGTTTCGATGACTTCTAGGTCAAGTTCTAATATGGGTCGTTTCAGGTCAAAAACTTGGTCATAGGAGCAAAAAATATGCATGTTTGTTTAGATACTTTCTAGGTTAAGTTCGAAATTGGGTCCTGGGGTCAAAAACTAGGTCACACAGCCAAACTATTGAAAACCCTTGTTAGAAGTAACATTTTTGACTCTATTGTCATCAAACTTGGTCATTATCTTGTCTAAGTAATTACTCGGATGTGTTCAATGGGCAATGTTAGCGATCTATGGCCATGTTGGCCCTTTTGTATCTAAAAATCAATATATTTATATATCTTTAAAATTGTAAATTAAAATTTCGAAAGCTTACGATCGCTTTATTGTTATGACTAGAAACTTTTCTCCAGTTTACGTAAACAAACCAGTACAGATGTTATGTGAGGAAAATATTTGTAATCCAAAAAAGACATTGTATTAATGCAAACTGTCACATCGCCGAAAAATGTTTCGTTTGAGGTTCAATCTAGCACAGTTGACGCTAAATGTAGCATTGAACGCTAAATTTCGCAAATGTCCTGACTCTCACTGTCGCACCTATATCATTATAAGTTATACAAAAAAGTCATTATCGTTACATATTGTGACGACATGTAATCAATTTTTCTGTCAGGTAGACGTAATAGTTCTGACCACTGTAATGTTATGTTCCAAACTTTTTGATGCGCTACACAAAACCGTGTAAGTAAAAATTTGGTTGATTCGCTGATTTATGAACCCATTAATTTTACATTTATATTTAACTAGACACCAATTTTACATCCCCCATAAACTTGAAGATAAATACTCTGACCTCAAGTTATGTTTGCATACCTATCATGTTGTAAAACAAAAAGCCTTCTACGCACATATATATATACGGTTTGGAAATTGGGAAATGCACTGCTTGGCATGTAATAATTCAAACTTGCCACTTTTATAAACTCATCTTTCAGCAAAATGACGTTTTGTGTAAGATATAGAGAATATTGATTCAGTGTAGTATTAAATATAAGATCGAGTTAAACAGGCCTCTGGCATGTATAATATTGTTGTTTTCAATATATTTAGTATTGACTATTTATCACATCTAAAATACGATTGGTTCACAATAAAAAAGAGTCATTTTTTAATTGACGCTTCTATAGTGTAACGCTAATATCTGCGCTTTTTCACTACTAAGTTTGTATTTATCGCAAATGATGTGCCGTCAAGTTGTTTTTGCACTAGAGTAACACTGTTTTCTGTTTTAATTGAATGGCTGTATTAAACTTCTGTGTCGTGGTTGATATGTTAAATAAAGTTAATATACATTTGGCGTTGATGACAAAAGCTTTCATTAAACTTATAAAAAACTGTACCAAGGTTTCTAGAAAAGGGTAGATGTGGCTTGAACAAAAAGTTGTATCAATTGGGTGCGTATGAGTGTATGTTTTGTTTGTAGGGGTTCGGATATTATCTTTAAAGTTTTGTTTAAAAAAGAAACACTAAAAATCCTGCTCCCAAATTAATGAGTTTATATTGATTACACATTATACCACAGACGTTGATATTTATCCGATGGAAGATATAGATTAGGCTGTTTTGTCTTCTAACAGTGAGATCATTCGCAACTTTTTTACTGGCTTTGCAAGTGATTAAAACGTACAAATTTGCCAATTTTGGACTGAATATTGATAACCGAGTTCAAAAAAGATCAATTATTGAATACTTTTATTTTATAACTAGGAGTTACATATTATGGATTGTTCTGGCCTAAGCCTTACGAAAAGGGGTAATAGAATCTTGCCCACAATACCTCAAGATAGGTCATAATATTGTCTTCGAACAACGATTTCAAGCTTTACATATAAAATACGAGCACATTTACTTGATACTTAGAAGAATAATCATATGTGCTTAAGAAAGTTAAACAATGTCGGTTATGCACAGAGGTGTTTAAGAAAATGACAAATAAATCGTCATAGGTATTCTTTCTTTACTGTATGGTTGCTTGCTAACTCATTTAACGGTTGCTTGGGGATATAAATAAAAACAGTGTACGTTTGCTTTTGAACCAACTTTTTCTCAATGATTTAAAAACGTCCTTACAGTAGTTAATGGTTTGAACTGACGATAATATTCGTAAAGGTTTGAACGTTTATCTTTTAGTTCTGCTTTTTTTTATTTGTGACATATCTAATCCTTCACATAAGGTTTTTTTTAAAACGTAGGTAAATGCAACTGAATTGTATCGAATATCAATTGATTGAATGATTTATGTCTCATCAAATTAATGAATGTACATACTACGAGGGATGTCCAGAAAGTTCATATACTTCTTCATTTTTTATTCTGTAACAATACATACGCTGTACAAATTTTGTCAACATAAATGTACATATCTAACGAACACAGTTATCAAAGATTACTAAACTGTGACTAACGTTTGTATTTTAACAGTATTTACATACAACAAATATACATCTGACAACGTCAACGGCGTCAAATTAACTTTATGTTTACCTGCTATTCAATTTCTTCCGATTTCAAAAGCCATGGTAATTGTCTGATGTATACTTAATACATGTTATGTTCCTTTGCTATTACATCATGAATTTCATATTTAAAATTATTATCTAAAAGCAAAGATGTCACTGGTTCCCATGTAGTATGTGAGATGTCTGCCTTTATCAAAGATTGCCGTAACGCAATCTACGATATTTAAGCCATGCTACTTTTGGTCACCTTTGTAGCGTTTGTTATACAATATCATGTCATCACCGCTTCTTTATCTTATCTTGTTCGGCATTTAAACACAAGTTGTCTTTTACAATTTATGGTTATTTTTTGTTTTTAAAGTAAAGATAAAAATCTCAGTTGATGCTATAGTTGCTATGAAGTTAAATATCATAACGTTGCTCCGTCCTCGAATTTGACGTCAATTTTGCAACACAAAATTTACGCACCTTCATTGTCTATAATTGTCGTTAGTAAGTCGTTTATTTGCGTATGACATCATAAATTACACAAAATATCATATAATAGTATCCTATGGTGTCACAAAATTAAAACGAGAGTTTGTGTAAAATTGCAATTTAAGCAGCTTATTATTTGAGTGGCTGTCGTCATGAAATCAAAGTGATTCAATGATCATGTTGCCATGGTGATCGGCGTGTTGCGAATATTTCTTTTATCATGTATATTAATTTAGAAATATGTAGCAGATAAATATTCTAGCAAAATATTCAATTATCATATTGACATGACTGCTTATAATAGATTTATAGCCTTGTCTACGAACTTTACGGACAGCCCTTCTACATACATTAGAGTAAACAATATTCAATTTGTATGTAACAAGAAACTCACTTCTCCACTAAAGAAAAAATATATATGCGTTATTTGGGGACATGCTTTTTCAATTTTTTTATAGTCAATCATGTGGTTTTGCAATTGTATCAATAATAATATTGGTTATAAGCTGATCAGTATTGTAAAAGATCTTGAAGGAAATTTACTTCTACTTAATTGTAGTAATTGTATTTTAAATTTTGCGACAAGAATATAACTCTGGTTAATATTTATAATCCAAATAGGAACAATCCAAATTTCTATGACTATATCTCGGAAAAAAATGTCAAAGTTTGAAGACTCCATATTTATTTTTGCCGGAGACTTTAATTAAGTTTAAAATCCAGATGCAGATTCTTTTAACTATTTGCATTTGAATAACCCTAATTCACGTGACAAAGTTCTTTCGTTAATATCAAAGTAATACTTAGTGGATTGTTGGAGAGTAAATAATAATGAAAAATGGGAATACACTTGGCTTATAAGAAATCATACTAAAAGGGCGCGTCTTGGTTTCTTTATTTAATTTCAGGCTACCTGTATGCTGATCTTGACAATATTACGGTTTTACCTGGTTATCGCACAAATTATTCTTTAAAATTCCATGTCATTAGACTTTTGAAATTTTCCAAAAGGTAATTCATATTGGAATTTTTTTGTTCCATCGAGTGAGCTGTAAAAAAATAATTCTCACTTGTGGCGTATCCATGAGTGAGAATACTGTTTTTCAAGTTGACGAGATGACATAAAATTACATCTTACACAAAAAAACCCCAAAAAAACCAAACAAATTAGCTTTTTATTTTATGCTTGCTTAAAAACAAGTTTAAATGAAATTTCCTTAATATTGACTTTAATATTAAAATCTGTTTTCCACACTGGTAGCCTCATTTTAGTCGACTTTCTCACAAGTACAAAAAGTCTTGAGCTGAAAAATAAGTTCGACGATCAAAACTATAGATAGCGATAACATTATTTATTTTATTCCAAAAACATGAATGATCGCTTGATTTATTAATAAAAGGAAACAATTCTAGTAGAAGTTAAAGTCACATCATCCGACTTTATTTTCGTTACTTACAGCGAATTTATATTAGACCAGGCTTTGAGTGATATAAGCGGCCGCCCAAAAATATTTCACGGGAGGAAAATACTTGTGTTTTGTTCAGAGGGGTATCGTTTGGATTTGTAAGTCATACATCTTTTTATAAGACAGAAAACGTATTTGAGTATTGTACAGACAATAAATAAGTGTTGACAGATAAGTAAACATTTAAAAAGCGGCTAGGAATTAGGAAAACATAGAATTGTTGTAATGCTGTCTTACGAACGCTGGGTTGACTACTTATTCATCGGGCTGACAACTGATATTGGTTTACAAGTTTTTATATTGCATAATCGTAGGATGCCTAAATACGCCTAAATGTCACCAAAACAGTTAAGTATATGGAAGGAAGTGTATTTTTCAGACTGTAAAATGAAACAAAAATTTAGAGACGATGTTTGGTAATTGGTTCTTTGAATGAATTGAAGTAAGTTTGATTCCTTTTTATTACTTTTGAAGTTAAGTTATTTATCAATTTCAGCCTTTTTCTCTAAAAAGCCCTGACAATGTCAACAAAAATAAAATGAAGGTAACACATGGGAAAATTTTAAAAAGTAGTCTTGTCATTGAAAAGTTTGACATTCTATTTTGATAATTTTCACTGTGAAAATATGAAAAACTGTGTAATTGTCACGGTTAAATCAGTATTCCCCTTAAAAGCATAAAAATGGCTTTATTCTACACCTGTGCTGTAGTTAATGTGATAAATATATTACATTAAAAAGAAACTCTCATAGAATTGTTAAGAAACAAAAACTTTACAAAAAATGTATATATATCCAAAATGTAAAGTTTAAAACAATACGGATAAAAATAGCGGGAAAAAAGAATGAAGCGATGCCTTTTCCAGTTTACATTGCAATTGTTTATTAACAAAACTGTAATAAATAATTGAAAAGAAATATCAACCGGTTTCACCCGTTAAAGGGATCTTCAAGTTAATGACGTTAATAATGTCGATGGTAACGACGTCAAAACAATGAGTGTCACATAGCAAAATTGAATAATAATATATCAATTTTAGCGTTTTATACTATAGTTAAAGTCCTGCTAGAAGATCCTACCATCTATGGTTATTGAATTAACATAATTATATAAATGCTAAATGTTGCTTAAACTGTTTCGAACTGATTCATAGGAAAATCGTTCAACGTCTTTTCCGAAACTTTTGCTACGATTTGATGTTCATTTTTACCGGTTCTTTTAAATATATACCTCACACGTTTTCCAAAATTAAAAGTTTATCAAAGGATTGTCACATGCTTTTGAAAAATATCTTTAATAGGGGACAATATTTAGTATTATTTCAAAAAGTTTCATGATCAGAGTTGCAACAATTCTCAAAACATTGTAAAATAAAGATCTATTAATGTATCTGTATATCAATATATCTTTATTCAAAAGTCATATACTTACTTCATTAATTCTAAGATATTTACTGGCAACTGAATATAAATAAATGCATTGTCAACAGTCCTATATCAGCTATAAATTCACAGATTTTTTTCATAAGACCTAATATAAATAGTTCATCGTGTTGTGATGATAGAGATATAAACTGTTTTAAAAACATCTATTGATTGTAAGTGATCACTTTATAGTGTAATGAATTATTTTTGCCCTTCTTAAATATTGGACCCAGTATTATTTCAGTCCATTTCTCCGTAATTACTATTTACAAATAATGTATTCAAAAATGCGCAGATACATATCTGAGAGATACCACCGGAAGCTAACCGATCTTCAATATTTTGTAGCCATAACTGCTTTCTGATTTGTTATGAATAAAATATTTATTGCTCTATATCATCGAATGTTTCAAGACCTTCATTCAATTCATCAACAAAATTATATAATTTAACTGATTGAACATAAGAGAACAAATAACTAGACTAAGTGTTGACACACACCACTCATTGGTTGATGGCTAGCCCTACGAAAGGCTCTCGGCGTATATTGTTATGCGCCTGGTCGTCTGTCCGTCTGTTAGTAGTTTTCGTGTCTGGTCTGTATCTTTTGACCCTGTGGAAGGAAATTTAACTCATTTGCAGAATTAAATATATAAATATTGGGTGCAAACCACATGTTTTACACACTTTTTTAAGTCAAGGTTAATGTCACACTAAGTAATGTTTATCATTTTCAAAATTTCGTGTTCGTTCTGTACATTTTCAACCGACAGAAAGAAATTAAAGTTTTTTTTTGCAGAAACATTATTTATAATGAGTCGGTCTGAAGAACACAGGTTCAGGCTCCATGTGATCTAAATTGGCCCCGCCTCGGTCATTTCTAAATTTATATAGAATTATTTAGGAGTTTTTTCGTATCTGGTCTGTTATCTTTTGGACCACTGAAAGGAAATTGAACCTACTATGTACGAATGTTTTCCAATTTAAAAATGAGACGATTTCAGAGCACAGGTCTGACATTTCTTAGGTCAGGGTCACAACTTAGTCACTTTGTATTAATTTCAAAAATGTGTCCGCTCTGAATCTTTTAAACATATTGTAGGAAATTAACTTATTTGGCTGAAATAATTATATTACTGAGATGATGTGCAGAACGCATGTTTGAGCTTCTTCTGGTCAAGGTCACACTGACTCATACAAAGTCCTTATGTAAGTGTATATATTACGAAGGGGGATTACAATGTATGAATTAATTCATATGTTTCCTCCCAAAACATTTGTATGTTACCTCTCTTTATATCCCAAAAATCTATTACTTTATTTTCACCATTTTTATATATTTTGTGGACTTTTTTGTTAAGATCTTATTTATTCAGGTGATCTTAGGTTGATATGATTTAATTATTTGAAAAAAAAAACAATAATTTAAAAAAAAAACAATAATTTATTAAAAATGCTGTTTCTTAAAGTATGCACTAAATAACAATAAATAATTTGTAAATGAAAAAATGTCATTTTTTTAGCAATTCATCCAGACTTTGGACACGTATGAAGATGTGTTGAGAACTGGCAGCTGTTAATTTACAACGCTTCTTTTCTTACGCCTTCTTGTGGTTCTTCTCTCTCTCTCTCTCTCTCTCTCTCCCTCCCTCTCTCTCTCTCTCTCTCTCCCTCTCTCTCTCTCTCCCTCTCTCTCTCTAATAGAAAGATTGATATAGGTTGGAGTGACGATATTTAAGTTTCTGAATCTTTTTTATTATACAATACAACAAGGATTATGTTCCAAGGAAGAATACTACCATGATACGTGTCTTTCACTGCATTTTTATAGATTTAAATAAAAGAAAGTCATAAGAACACATTTTCATATCCCTTAAAGCATTATTTTAGGCTGAAGCATTTTTGTCTGTCAGCCATTTTCTGTATACATGACGTTAAAGTTGACCACCAAAGCCCGCTTTGGAACATGACGTCGTTGCGTATCCTTGGCAACTGTTACGGGTGTCACAACGCAATCGGCAGACAAATTATCTTAGATTCTACGTACTCGACGGACATTATAAAATCCTTAATACTGATATAAAATTTATCGTTTTACGCCGAAAAAATGTTTAAAAAATGGAAAGAAAACTAGCAATTTTGTGTGAAATTTGATGTTTAGCTACAGTATCGCCTTTAAAGCTGCTAATCATTTTGTTTTTTTTAATCGTCTTTTAACATGCATACTCTAAAGTCTAAATAATTAAAATAGATTTTGGGTCACCAACAATTTTTCGGTACACGTGATTCATTTCCCCTAATCCTTGAGATAAAAGTCACGCGAACACTTTTCTGGTGCTCATTTTTCCATTTGTCAGTAAAAGGATCGGGTTATGAACGGCATCTAATGCTATTATGATCACCGCATAGAATATATGGATATAGGCAAGTGTACGTAAGTTCTTATATTATAAATTGACGGGTAAATTGACGTGAAAATTAAAAAAAGAGGTATGGGACCGTATATCATGAAAGTCGTATATGACTAATATACCGTGATCCGTACACTTGTAATATACGGGAACACTGTTTGTACGGAGGTCCGTATTTTACTAAATTACGGAATTTTTATTACAATTCCATATATTACGAAATATCATATTCTTGTATATACGGATGATGTATATAAATATTCAAGACGTACATCAGAATTACCCACTTTTGTATGAGAGGAAAAAATAGCTTAGACTGTACGAATAAAAAGAACGGAATCTAATCTGACATATGGTCAAACTTTTACATGCCAAATTTCAAGACGCTACTCAAAAGTTCTCAAAGTGTCGCGGTCTACCTTAAAAACCATCATTATTGTTGACTTGTTTCCAATGACTTAATAATGTATGTGCTTCAAATGTAAACCCTTAAAAGCCGTCTGGTTAGCTCAATCGGTGGAGTGTTTGACTGTGGATCGTGTGACCCGGTGCGATTCTCGGACGGTACAGGTAACTTTCTTCGTGACTGATAAAATCCTTTATTTGGTCATTCGCACTGTACTTCTGCTATATATATATATATACATATATATATATATATATATATATATATATATATATATATATATATATATATATATATATATATATATATATATATATATATATACATACACACATATATGCATCTACAATTCAGCTTAATTTAAGAATTCATCATATCTCTCAATACATGATATTTATGAATAATCTTAGAACATATAGAATCATCAGCAGTACATGTGCGAGCATTAAACTCACAATTCAACGGTTGTTCAAAATTCAGGTAAAATACCCCACATCTTAATCTTTTTTCTAATTGTTTCAAACCAGAAAAAGTGGCCTCATAAACATGACTATTATGAGAACTTATGAAGCTCCATAAAGCACATCGTTTCCTATGAAAACAAATGTTTAATCAATAGAGATACTAATTACATGTTGACAGTCTTCTTTTACGCGTTTTACTACACTAGCAATGCTTGATTGGACAAACACTGTTACCCCGCCCATAGGTTTTCCACCAAAATATCACAGACAGTTTAATTTTGTTTTACTGGATTGGTACTTGTATTTATCTTTTCCACATTGTCTTTAAGTTTAAATGTAACATTATTTTCAGAATATAAGATATAATGTTGACCAAGCAGCTAGGTTCTTAGAAGGTTTAGACTTATATTGGCTGAGAAACAACCCGTTCGATTTAGCTATAACCACATACGCTCTTGCTCTGGCTAAAAGTAAAAAAAGATTTCGTTTCAAGGATGAGTTAGTCTCAATTATGAAGTCAGATGGAAGTAAGTGGATTAATATATTTATAAATTAGATTTTATGCCCAGCCATAAAATGGCCGTGGCATAAAGTGTTACCCTGTTCCGTCCCTCTGTCCTTCCATCCTACTGTCATTCCGTCATTATTAGTTTCCTTTTATTTTCTTAGTTTGTTTGTTTGTTTGTGTCATTTTGCGCCTTTTTCCAACAGTATTTTGGCCATATAGGCGGGTAGTTTCCTAACCATCGTTCCTGGAGAGTTACACCAGTACTTGACTATCTTCCTCCGTGCTAAACTACCAAAGCATCTCCCGGGGAGCGAACCCACGCCAGAGAGGTAACTGGATTAGAAGTCATCGACTCTAACCCCTCAACCACGGAGCCGTTGATATTAATAAAGGTTAACTCATATTTGACATATGGATATATCATGAGAAAATACAGGTTCGAATTTGGTAATTGTCCGATGATTTTGAGTTATGCCCCTTGATGAAATTTACAGTTTCCGTTCGTTATCTTCCCAACGGTATTACACATTAAACTCAAATTTGACATATGGATTCGTCAAAGGAGTGCGCAGGTCAAGTTTAAATTTGGTCATTGTTCGATGATTTTTGACAAAGAAATGCCTCTTTCACTTTGGAAAAAGGGAAATTTTCAGTTTCCGTTCATTATCACCCCACCAGTTTTACACATTCAACTCAAATTTAATAAGAATACACTGGTCAAGTTCGAGGTCATAGTTTGATGATAGATGCAAGAGTTATGCCTCTTGCACTTTGAAAAAAATCAGAATATTTAGTTTCCGTTCATAATCTCCCCAAATGGTTGTACACATTCAACTCAAATTTACATAAACATGTATATACATCTTAGAAATAAGAAGTTTAAGTTTGAATTTGGTCTTGGTTCAATGATTTTGGACAAAGTTATCTCTCTTGAATGTTCGAAAAAATTGGAATTTTCAGTTTCAGCACTCATACTTTTGTGGAAAAGTATGTTGTCAATTTTTGGCTACAAATAGTCAATATGCAATTTACAAAAGGCTTACACTGAATAGTTTCAGTGCCTTGAACTTTGTTAAAAATGATTTGTGTTAACATTGAATGGTTGGCTTTGAACTTAAAACGAAAAAAACAGTGCAAACAAATTTGGAACTAAATATCATAACATCTGAAAATTTGGTACTCTCCTGCGCATCGGTCGAATGTTCCACTATCGCTGACTTTCTTACCTCTGCTAAAATTGTAGGTTCAGACCGATATTTCTATTTTTAGACAGGAAAATCCGTGTCTACACTTCAGCCAATCAGTGACTAGCTTACTTGTAACGAATTGTCACATACCTGAATTTGACGCACCGTAATGTAAACAATGCGTGTTCATTTATACTTTACTTAAAATTGTTCGTTTTGAACGTTTCTATTAAATGACCTAATAAAACTACCATACTGGTAAATTCGCGATGATATATTATTTACGGATAGTCAATTGTAATTGAGTTTACGTAAAAGGTAGCACAATACGAAAAATGGTCCGCATATTCTGGCTGCAAGAAAGTCCACTTTAGGCCGTTAAAATTATCTTTCTTATATTTTCTCAGATGAGCAGTAGCATTTCGACAATAACTCAACCCATCCGTCGAAAAACCGAGGAATGTCTATATACATTGTTTAATACATGTATGAATAGCTAAAGTGGAAGAAGTTATCACATGTTATTTATATTGCAACATTACACCATGCAGGTGTACACTATGCACAAAAAGTAATAATAGGGAAAAAGGGACCGAAACATGACGGCTATCTGAAATTTTTACGGGGGGCTATCCCCCCAGTATTTAAACAGAATTTT